>NC_134355.1:5881931-6181931 GCF_048569485.1 Anomaloglossus baeobatrachus | reverse complement strand
GGCCTTATGGAGGGCCTTATGGATCAGTGGGCCTTATGGAGGGCCTTATGGATCAGTGGGCCTTATCCAGGGCCTTATGGATCAGTGGGCCTTATGGATCAGTGGGCCTTATGGCAGGCCTTATGGATCAGTGGGCCTTATGGTGGGCCTTATGGATCAGTGGGCCTTATGGAGGGCCTTATGGATCAGTGGATCTTATGGAGGGCCTTATGGATCAGTGGGCCTTATGGAGGGCCTTATGGATCAGTGGGCCTTATGGCAGGCCTTATGGATCAGTGGGCCTTATGGATCAGTGGGCCTTATGGAGGGCCTTATGGATCAGTGGGCCTTATGGAGTGCCTTATGGATCAGTGGGTCTTATGGATCAGTGGGCCTTATGGATCTGTGGGCCTTATGGAGGGCCTTATGGATCAGTGGGCCTTATCCAGGGCCTTATGGATCAGTGGGCCTTATCCAGGGCCTTATAGATCAGTGGGCCCTATGGCGGGCCTTATGGATCAGTGGTCCTTATGGCGGGCCTTATGGATCAGTGGGCCTTATGGAGAGCCTTATGGATCAGTGGGTCTTATGGATCAGTGGGCCTTATGGATCTGTGGGCCTTATGGAGGGCCTTATGGATCAGTGGGCCTTATGGAGAGCCTTATGGATCAGGGGGCCTTATCCAGGGCCTTATGGATCAGTGGGTCTTATAACACTGCGGAACGTCTGCGCGGTATAACACTAGGGAACATCCGCGCGGTATTAACACTGCGGAACATCTGTGCGGTATAACACTGCGGAACGTCTGCGCGGTATAACACTGCGGAACATCTGTGCGGTATTAACACTGCAGAATGTCTGTGCGGTATTAACACTGCGGAACGTCTGCGTGGTATTAACTCTGCGGAACATCTGCGCGGTATAACACTGCGGAACATCTGCGCGGTATTAACACTGCAGAACGTCTGTGCGGTATAACACTGCGGAACGTCTGCGTGGTATTAAAACTGCAGAACGTCTGTGCAGTATTAACACTGCGGAACATCTGCGCGGTATAACACTGCGGAACATCTGCGCGGTATAACACTGCGGAACATCTGCGCGGTATTAACACTGCGGAACATCTGTACGGTATAACACTGCGGAACATCTGCGCGGTATTAACACTGCGGAACATCTGCGCGGTATAACACTGGGGAACATCTGCGCGGTATTAACACTGCAGAACATCTGCGCGGTATAACACTGCGGAACATCTGTGCGGTATAAAACTGTGGAACATCTGTGCGGTATTAACTCTGTGGAACGTCTGCGCGGTATAACACTGCGGAACATCTGCGCGGTATTAACTCTGTGGAACATCTGTGCAGTATAACACTGCGGTACGTCTGTGCGGTATTAACACTGCGGAACGTCTGCACGGTATTAACACTGCGGAACATCTGCGCTGTATTAACACTGCGGAACGTCTGCTCGGTATAACACTGTGGAACGTCTGTGCGGTATAACACTGTGGAACGTCTGCGCGGTATAACACTGCGGAACGTCTGCGCGGTATAACACTGCGGAATGTCTGCACGGTATAACACTGTGGAACGTCTGTGCGGTATTAACACTGCGGAACGTCTGCGCGGTATAACACTGTGGAACGTCTGCGCGGTATAACACTGCGGAACGTCTGCGCGGTATAACACTGTGGAACGACTGTGCGGTATTAACACTGCGGAACGTCTGCTCGGTATAAGACTGTGGAACGACTGTGCGGTATTAACACTGTGGAACGTCTGCGCGGTATAACACTGTGGAACGACTGTGCGGTATTAACACTGCGGAACGACTGTGCGGTATTAACACTGCGGAGCGCAGGAGGCGTCGAGCATTTTCTGGTATTTGATGATGATAAAAGCCGACGCGTCGCCCGATTCATTTTTAAGCCTCTATGATTGCGCGGTTTTTGTGATTTCTTTTGCGCCTTTTGTAGCGGTAGCGTTACTCGATTCTATTTGGGTTTCTGGCACTCTCCTGATTGCGGTTTTCCACGTCCTGATGCTTTAGTCTAGTTCAGCATTTGTGACTTTGGGAAATGTTTGCTCCCCGGTGCTCGAGGGGGACACAATCTGTCTCGTTTTATGTGATGACTAACGTGCGACACGTGACGGGACTGAGACAAAAAAGAAAAACACGCGCAGCTTTAATTCTGCCGTAATTCATCAATTCCAATCTGAAGGCAAAAAAACAGCAACAAATAACAAAAAGTAAAAACAAAGTCAATGAAAAACCTGATCTGAGCTGTGTCCATGGAGCAATCGTGTCTGCGAGGCCCGGAGCTCCGGGATTGTGTCTGATCCTCTTATTTCACCTCTCTATTGATGTCTATATCACAGCGGCGTCAAAACAGACAGAAAGCAGCGGATGAGGGCAGAGCGCAGGTATGAGGCGCCGGAATGTGTCCTACAAAGGTGAAGCCCCCACCGCCAGCACCTGAAACCTGACAACCCTGCTGACAACCGCTCCGAAAACAAATAAACCAAGAGTAGACCCTAATGAGAAGAAGCAACAAGATCCTGACGCTGAAGGAACGTGACGAGTCCTCCAAGAAGGCGAGAAAACCGGTCACATCAACTGTGAAGGATGGAAAGACAATGCCGCAAAATTCTGTAGAAGATTAACACAAGGGTGAAACTACCCAATGTCAGGCAGCAGCGGCAAAAGCAAAAGAAGAACATACGGGAGCGGCACAGATCATCTGTGGGGTCACATTGGAATATAGGACAGTGTGGGGCATGTCTACTAACGAATATGCAAGGTCTGTACAAACTGTAATGACATAAACTGAGACAACGTGGCCCCTATCACTCAGTCCACTGCTTATGGGGCCACTGAGCACTGTGCTGGGCCGTATATTCCCATATTATGACTACAGCTGGGGGTTTGATGCTGAGCGTTTGATGCTGGGCGTTTGATGCTGGGCAGTTGATGCTGGGCATTTGATGCTGGGCGTTTGATGCTGGGCATTTGATGCTGAGCGTTTGATGCTGGGCGTTTGATGCTGGGCGTTTGATGCTGGGCATTTGATGCTGGGCGTTTGATGCTGGGCATTTGATGCTGGGCGTTTGATGCTGGGCGTTTGATGCTGGGGGTTTGATGCTGGGCATTTGATGCTGAGCGTTTGATGCTGAGCGTTTGATGCTGGGCTTTGATGCTGGGCGTTTGATGCTGGGCGTTTGATGCTGAGCGTTTGATGCTGGGCGTTTGATGCTGGGCGTTTGATTCTGGGCGTTTGGTGCTGGGCGTTTGATGCTGGGCGTTTGGTGCTGGGCGTTTGGTGCTGGGCGTTTGATGCTGGGCGTTTGATGCTGGGCGTTTGGTGCTGGGCGTTTGATGCTGGGCGTTTGGTGCTGGGCGTTTGGTGCTGGGCGTTTGATGCTGGGCGTTTGATGCTGAGCATTTGATGCTGGGCGTTTGATGCTGGGCGTTTGATGCTGGGCGTTTGATGCTGGGCGTTTGGTGCTGGGCGTTTGTTTGATGCTGAGCGTTTGGTGCTGGGCGTTTGGTGCTGGGCGTTTGTTTGATGCTGGGCGTTTGATGCTGGGCGTTTGATGCTGGGCGTTTGGTGCTGGGCGTTTGTTTGATGCTGAGCGTTTGGTGCTGGGCGTTTGATGCTGGGCATTTGATGCTGAGCGTTTGATGCTGGGCGTTTGATGCTGGGCGTTTGATGCTGAGCGTTTGATGCTGGGCGTTTGATGCTGGGCGTTTGGTGCTGGGCGTTTGGTGCTGGGCGTTTGATGCTGGGCGTTTGATGCTGGGCGTTTGGTGCTGGGCGTTTGATGCTGGGCGTTTGGTGCTGGGCGTTTGGTGCTGGGCGTTTGATGCTGGGCGTTTGGTGCTGGGCGTTTGATGCTGGGCGTTTGATGCTGGGCGTTGATGCTGAGCGTTTGATGCTGGGCGTTTGATGCTGAGCGTTTGATGCTGGGTGTTTGATCATGATGCTGGGCGTTTGATGCTGGGTGTTTGATCATGATGCTGGGCGTTTGATGCTGGGCGTTTGATCATGATGCTGGGCGTTTGATCATGATGCTGGGCGTTTGATCATGATGCTGAGCGTTTGATCATGATGCTGGGCGTTTGATCATGATGCTGAGCGTTTGATCATGGTGCTGGGCGTTTGATCATGATGCTGGGCCTTTGATCATGATGCTGGGCGTTTGATGCTGGGCGTTTGATGCTCGGCGTTTGATCATGATGCTGGGCGTTTGATCATGATGCTGGGCGTTTGAGCATGATGCTGGGCGTTTGATGCTGAGCGTTTGATGCTGGGCGTTTGATCATGATGCTGGGCGTTTGATCATGATGCTGGGCGTTTGATCATGATGCTGGGCGTTTGATCATGATGCTGAGCGTTTGATCATGATGCTGGGCGTTTGATCATGATGCTGGGCCTTTGATCATGATGCTGGGTGTTTGATGCTGAGCATTTGATGCTGGGCGTTTGATCATGATGCTGGGTGTTTGATCATGATGCTGGGCGTTTGATCATGATGCTGGGCGTTTGATGCTAGGCGTTTGATCATGATGCTGGGCGTTTGATGCTGGGCGTTTGATCATGATGCTGGGCGTTTGATCATGATGCTGGGCGTTTGATCATGATGCTGGGCATTTGATGCTGGGCGTTTGGTGCTGGGCGTTTGATGCTGGGCGTTTGATCATGATGCTGGGCGTTTGATCATGATGCTGGGCGTTTGATCATGATGCTGGGCGTTTGATGCTGGGCGTTTGGTGCTGGGCGTTTGATGCTGGGCGTTTGATGCTGAGCGTTTGATGCTGGGCGTTTGATGCTGGGCGTTTGGTGCTGGGCGTTTGATGCTGGGCGTTTGATGCTGAGCGTTTGATGCTGGGCGTTTGATGCTGGGCGTTTGATGCTGAGCGTTTGATGCTGGGCGTTTGATCATGATGCTGGGCTGACTGCTTGTGGAGCATCTGCTCCCGCATGAGGAGACATAGCGTTTTCCGATACGACGAGCTGTGATCTCGCCAGGTGCGTCTCTCCTTCACTGTAACTTTCCACTCACTCCACCCATTCCACCTTCAGAAGCAGATTTATATAACGAGCCTGTAATTTATCGTGTGTCTCCATCTAATTGCACAGGACGACCCGGCAGCTCCACACATAATTAGGAAGGTTTATCCTCTGAATGCTTAGTGTCATTACATAAGGGATTTTGTGTTATCTATAAAGGCCACGGTCAGGGAAATCTGATCTAGTCCTGATACTTGTCTCATAGAGAATGAAGCTGTGGACAATCAGTTCCTGCATTCAGTCTCACCAACACAAAGAGCAGGAACAGTTAGGGCGGCTTTGCACGTTGCAACATCGCACGTGCGATGTCGGTGGGGTCAAATCGAAAGTGACGCACATCCGGCGTCACTTTCGAGATCGTAGTGTGTAAATCCTAGATGATACGATGAACGAGCGCAAAAGCGTCGTTATCGTATCATCAGTGCAGGCTCCGACTTTTTCATAATTATGCTGCAGCGACAGGTACGATGTAGTTCCTTGTTCCTGCGGCAGCACACATCGCTGTGTATGAAGCCGCAGGAGCGAGGAACATCTCCTTACCTGCCGCCGGCGGCTCTACGGAAGGAAAAAGGTGGGCGGGATGTTTACATCCTGCTCATCTCCGCCCCTCCGCCGCTATTGGCCGCCTGCCGTGTGACGTCGCTATGACGCGGCATGACCCGCCCCCTTAGGAAGGAGGCGGGTCGCCGGCCAGAGCGACGATCGCAGGGCAGGTGAGTGCATGTGAAGCTGGCATAGCGATAATTTTCGCTACGGCTGCTATCACAAGATATCGTACCTGCGACGGGGGCGGGGACTATCACGCTCGGCATCGCAGCATCGGCTTGCGATGTCGCAACGTGCAAAGCCCGCCTTACAGTTATTGACAATGGTGTACCACCAGCCAGGCTCTAAATAGTCACTATGTGGGGGCTCATAATGGACAGTGCTGACAGAGAAGAAGAGTTTATGAGGGACAGTCCTGCCGAGAGGAGAATAGTTTATGAGGGACAGTGCTACGCATAGAAGAGTTTACAAGGGACAGTCCTAACCAGGGACAGTCCTGTCATGATGTATTTTACCTTCTCACTGTATTTGCTGTAATACTATGTCTTGGGATGTAAGTAACCATACCTTCCCCCCCATCTCCTGTGTCTCTGGGCCCATAATGCAATTATCTCTTGTCCACACAGCCAGGGGAACTTCTCATTGTTTCGTAAGCAGTGGATAACGCCAACTACACAAACCTGTAGACATCTCGAAGCCAACCTTCTAGAATCTTCTAGTGGGCCCAACCATTGCATAGACCCCTACCCTTGAGGGGCGGGCCCACGAGCTCAGACAATTCACTCCTGTTTCTAAATGCAGTTTGGAGCTGAGTTTTGAAGAGGAAGGGAGCGAGATCTGATTCTGCGGACAGATCTCGCCGTCCAGTGGATTGTGTGGGATTTCTGGGACTCTGAAGAGGACTATTTCGTCATGATCTGGCACTTTGGATTATCGGGAGGTGCCCCCGAATCTGTTTTATTTGGACTTGTCGTGTGCTGTTCCTGTATTCCTGTTAGTAAACCTGTTGGATCATCCTCGGCCTGTTGTCTCTCTTTGCTCTGATGTACACCCCGTCACAAACTGGTGGCAGCGGTGGGATCAGAGCAGAAGAAATGGAGGACAACGGCCAATCAACGTCTGAAACCAGAACCTCAGGATACAAGAACTGGACTGTGGTGAGCCTACAAACAAAGGCCCGTGAATTAGGTGTCGGCTACAAAAGACTCTCTAAGGAGCAACTAATTGAGGCATTGGAAAACGCTTGCCTGCAAGATGGCACCGAGGAACAATTTCCACAGCAAGGGGAGCAAAGACGGGAGCCGGAGGTAAATACCCAAAAAAGTCAATGGGTTGTGTGGTACGAGGAGGAGATGGCCTTGCTGGGAGAGGAGACCACCATAGAATATAAGAGGGAGGTCATGCGTGGAGCTAAAGAGAAGGAGCGCAGGATGGAGGAGATGGCACTGCTGGATAAGCAGCTCGCTGTGGAAGCCGCGAGAGGTTCCAGACAGACTGTAACCCCAGCACCCATCATGAGGGAACTTCCCAGGGTGTCCCGCAAAGACTTCAAGCAGTTTAATGAGGCTGCTGGTGACATTGAGGGCTTCTTCCAGGACTTTGAGCATCAGTGTCGATTAATGGAAGTCCCAGAAAGGGAGCGCGTCCTGCATCTGGTTGGGATCTTAGAGGGTGGAGCTGCTGCAGCCTATAGAGCTATGGACCCTCGGTGGAACTGTGACTATGCGGATATTAAACAGACTATTCTAGAACATTATTCTGTAACGCCAGACACTTACAGGACTCAGTTCCGTACTTTAGCATGTGATGAGGAAGTGTTCTTCAAGATGTATGCCCACAAACTCAAACATCTGTGGCATCGTTGGCTGGAGGCAGAGGAGGCCTTAACCTTGGAAACCGTCCTCCAGGTCCTCCTAAAAGAGCAGTTTTACTTCAAGCGCCCCGCTGAGATCCGGCAATGGGTGCGTGAAAGGAGATCAGCCACTGTGGAGGAAGCTGCAGCTCTAGCTGATGAGGCTCTCACCATCAAGCCTCATTGGAAAAAACTACTACCCAGTGAGAAAAAAACCACCAACCCCCCAACGCTGGCGGCCCCTGGTCCTTCTGGCCCCAATGTTCACCATCACCCTAGACCGTCAACTCATGGAGACCTTCGTGTGACTGTGCCTCGCATTACTCATGCTCCACCTTTGGGAATATGACGTGGAGGGAGAATCCCAGAGCGCAGATGTTATGGGTGTGGGCAGCCTGGGCACATGCAATTCCAATGTCCAGGTGTTCGGAGACAGAACAGCTACAGACCGCCGTTGCCTGTTCATTATCTACAGACACCTTCACCAGGAGAAGAGCTGGATTCTGTGCCTGATGACTTGCTAAGTGACTCAGATATCCTGGCTCCCCTACCCGGAGTCTATGGGGTGCGAGCTCCAGCCACCTGTTCTTCTGATCTTCAGGACAAACATCTACAGGAGGTCGTGCTGGATGGCCAAAAAGTTGTTGGCTTCCGTGACACTGGGGCTTTCCTCACCATAGCCGATCCCCGAGTAATTCAACCAGAAGCAATTCAAAAGGGACCAGGAATTGCCATTGAACTGGCAGGAGGTACCCAGAGATATATTCCAAGAGCGAGTGTGACCCTGGATTATGGCTTTGGGGCAAAACAATGTGTGGTTGGTGTGATGAGCGGCCTCCCTGCAGACGTTCTTCTAGGAAATGATGTGGGGAATCTTCATTGCCACTTTGTCGGTGCGGTAACCAGAAGTCAAGCCAAGAGAGCAGCCCATGTGGACGTGTACAACCCATCCATGGAAATGAGGCCACCAGAACTGCCATTACAGCCGGTGAGTGATTCTTCTTGTGGGTCTCATATGAATGTCACTTGGGATAAAGTTCAGTTTAGACAAGAAGTAGAGATTGACCTCACCCTGGCTAGTTTTAGAGCCCGAGCTGAAATAGGGCAGCTAGGGGAGAACGGAGAAAGAATTATCAGAGAAAATGGACTTCTGTATCGGGTTGCCAATGCCGACTCCCTAGATAAGCCCTGGACTTATAGCAAACAGCTGATTGTCAGCTGGGCTCATGACATTCCTACGGCTGGCCATCAAGGCAAAACCCGCACCGAGAGACGATTGACTCAAACTTTTTATTGGCCGGGGATTTCCCAAGCAGTGGCGCATTTCTGCCGAACTTGTGACATATGTCAGCGTAGAGGGCGACCCGGAGATCACCCAAAGGCACCCCTGCAACCGCTCCCTATAATAGAAGAACCCTTTCAAAGAGTAGCTGTTGATATCATTGGACCTCTGGCTAAACCAAGTAAATCTGGAAAGCAGTACATTCTCACTGTTGTGGACTATGCCACCCGATATCCAGAAGCCGTGGCCTTGTCAAGTATTTCTGCAGCCAAGGAGCCCGAGGCCTTGGTTATTATTTTTACCAGAGTAGGATTCCCCAGTGAGATCTTGTCGGACCAAGGCTCCCAGTTTATGTCAGAGTTGGTCCAGTGTCTGTGGCGCACCTGTGGAGTACGAGCGATCCGAACGACCCCGTATCATCCCCAAACAAATGGACTTTGTAAACGATTCAACGGCACTCTGAAGAATATGCTGAGGGTCTTCACGGACCGAGATTCAGACTGGGAGAAGTACCTACCCCATCTCTTGTTTGCCTATCGGGAAGTTCCCCAGGAGTCCACTGGGTTCTCCCCCTTTAAACTACTCTATGGAAGAAAGGTCCGAGGACCCTTAACCCTGCTCAAGGAATACTGGGAGGGGCAAGTTGAAGATACAGGAACCCCTGTTGTCCCTTATGTCCTAAAGCTGCGAGAAACCCTGGCCCAACTTGCTAGTTTTGCCCAGAGTCATTTGCGTATGGCTCAAACCAGACAGAAGACATGGTATGACCGTAAAGCACGCTATCGGGAGTTTGTAGAAGGACAACAAGTCTTAATGATTGTTCCCCATCGGCAGAATAAACTGCAGACCACATGGGAGGGTCCCTTCCGGGTTCTCAGAAAACTGAATGATACCAATTACTTTCTTGCTTTAGATGATCAGGGGCTAAGGCAAAAGACTGTCCATGTGAATATGATTAAGGAGTACCATGACCGGAACATTCCAATGATAGCAAGCTGTCGGTTGGCTTCAGAAGATGGTCAAGAGGATGAGGACTCTCTACCTGATCTCGTGGAAGCAGCGAGAGCCCCATCCACTGTGGAACAGGTTCCCCTGGGAGATTACCTGGACTCCTTACAGAAAATCCAGATGCTGGAAGTGCTTCAACAGAGACGGGCTGCTTTCTCATCCCAACCAGGTCGAACCACCGTCACCCAACATTATGTGGACACTCAGGGCATCCGTCCCATACAACTGGCTCCTTACCGGGTACCTGAATCAGTTCGAAACACCATGCAGCACGAACTGGAGGAGATGTTACATCTTGGGGTAATCCAGGCCTCCCATAGCCCTTGGGCCTCCCCTGTGGTGTTAGTACCCAAGAAGGATGGGAGTACTCGATTTTGTGTGGACTATCGGCGACTAAACAACCATACCGTCAGCGATCCTTACCCAATGCCTCGTATTGACGAACTTCTAGACCGACTGGCTGGGTCCCGATATGTCACTACCTTGGATCTCAGTAAGGGATACTGGCAGATCCCTCTAACGGATGAAGGGAGAGAACGGTCCGCTTTTATAACCCCCTTTGGTCTGTATGAATTTCTAAGCATGCCTTTTGGAATGAAAAATGCCCCGGCCACCTTCCAGAGAATGGTGGATCAGATCCTCCGGGGATGTGGTGACTTTGCTTGTGCCTACTTGGATGATATCGCCGTCTTCAGCCACACATGGGAGGAACATCTGAATCAAGTAGCCATTATTTTGGACCTGATTCTTGCAGCCGGCCTAACTATTCGACCCGATAAATGCCAATTGGGGATGGGGGAAATCCAGTACCTAGGGCATAGAGTGGGAGGAGGGAAGCTCCGTCCTGAGCCTGCCAAAATCCAGGCTATTAGAGACTGGCCTGTACCCCAAACTAAGAAACAAGTTATGGCTTTTCTGGGCACTGCCAGTTATTACCGAAAATTAGTTTCTCATTTCAGTACTGTGGCCAAGCCTCTTACCGACCTGACCAAGAAAACAATGCCCCGGCTGGTGATCTGGACTCCAGCCTGTGATGAGGCTTTTAACCGGCTGAAGGACGCTCTGGTCTGCGATCCTGTCCTGGCTGCTCCAGACTACAAGCGGAGATTCATTGTGCAGACGGATGCCTCTTCTTATGGACTGGGAGCTGTCCTCAGCCAGGTGAATGCAGCTGGGGACGAACACCCCATCGCCTATCTCAGCCGGAAACTGCTGGACCGAGAAGTGGCCTATGCAACTGTTGAAAGAGAATGCCTGGCTGTAGTGTGGGCCCTTAAGAAACTTCGGCCGTATCTGTATGGGCGAGAATTCACTGTGGTTACTGATCACAATCCCCTCACCTGGCTGAACAGAGTCTCTGGGGACAATGGACGCTTATTACGATGGAGCCTGCTCTGCAGCCCTATAACTTTACCATACAGTATAGAAGGGGCAGCCAACACCAAAATGCAGATGGACTGTCCAGGCAAGAGGAGCCTTGAGTCCTGTCAGCCATGCCTGCGTGTACTTAACCAGCGACCTGTAGAGGTCCCTAGTACGTACACAAGTTGGGAGGGGAAGGAATTGTCATGATGTATTTTACCTTCTCACTGTATTTGCTGTAATACTATGTCTTGGGATGTAAGTAACCATACCTTCTCCCCATCTCCTGTGTTTCTGGGCCCATAATGCAATTATCTCTTGTCCACACAGCCAGGGGAACTTCTCATTGTTTCGTAAGCAGTGGATAACGCCAACTACACAAACCTGTAGACATCTCGGAGCCAACCTTCTAGAATCTTCTAGTGGGCCCAACCATTGCATAGACCCCTACCCTTGAGGGGCGGGCCCACGAGCTCACACAATTCACTCCTGTTTCTAAATGCAGTTGGGAGCTGAGTTTTGAAGAGGAAGGGAGCGAGATCTGATTCTGTGGACAGATCTCGCCGTCCAGTGGATTGTGTGGGATTTCTGGGACTCTGAAGAGGACTATTTCGTCGTGATCTGGCACTTTGGATTATCGGGAGGTGCCCCCGAATCTGTTTTATTTGGACTTGTCGTGTGCTGTTCCTGTATTCCTGTTAGTAAACCTGTTGGATCATCCTCGGCCTGTTGTCTCTCTTTGCTCTGATGTACACCCGTCACAAGTCCTACCCTGGACATAAGTTTATGGGGGTCACTCCTGCCCAGAGAAGAATTTATGAGGGACAGCTCTACCCAGAGAAGCATTTATGAGGGACAGACCTACCCAAAGAAGAAAAATGTATGAGGGACAGTCCTACCCAGAGAAGAAGAGTTTATGAGGGACAATCCTGTTTAAAGAAGAAGTTCTGAGGGACAGTCCAACCCTGACCACAAGAGTCACAAGAGTATGCAAGGGACAGTCCTCTTCAGAGAAGAATAGCTTATGATGGACAGTTCTGCCCAGAGAAGAAGAGGCTATGAGGGACAGTCCTGCCCTGACCATAAGAGTTTATGGGGGTCAGTCTAGCCAAAAACAGAAGAGATCATGGATAGTCTTGCCCAGAGAAGAAGAGTTTATGAGGAACTGCCCAACCCACAGAAGAGGTTATGATAAACAGTCTTTCCCTGACCAGAAGAGTTTATGAGGGACAGCTCTATACAAGAAGAGTTTATTACATACAGTCTTACCCTTAGCAAAAGATTTTGTTAGGAATAGTCCTACCCTGACCAGAAGAGTTTATTGGGGACAGTGCTATGCAAAGAAGAAGAATTTATGAGCCATAGTTCCACCTTCAGCAGCAGAGTTTATGAGGGACAGTCCTTCTCAGAGCAGAAGTTTATCAGGGAGAATCCTACCTTGAGTGGACGAGTTTATGAGGAACAGTTCTGCCCAGAGCAGAAGAGTTTATGAGGGACAGCCATATCCAAACTAGAGTTTATGACAAACAATTTATGAGGGACAGCCCTGACCAGAGCAGAAGGGTTTATGAGTGACAGTCATACACAGAGCAAAAACATTTCTGAGGAATAGTTCTACTCAAAGAAGAAGTTATGAGGGACAGTTATGCTGCAAACAAATGTTATCCAGTCACTGTGTGCAAATAATATCCGCTGAAATCAGGGGCTTGACGCCAAACTTTTGAATGGATCATGTGGATTCAAGACCAATTATTTATTACTTGTGCAAAATAAGAACAGCAGCAAGCCTCGGCTTTCCTGTAAATGCTTCCTTCTCCTCATGTTGCCACTTTTGTCAATTTCTTGTATCCTAATCCGAATCCTATACTGTAGCCTGATGTATGGGCCATTCACGGCTTTTGGGTATTACATTTGCCAGAAACTAAAAATTAGCATTTTCGACAAAATGCAAAGCCTTGGTTTATCTGCCACCATACTGTATGTAATGAAAGGCAATGAAGAATTTATAGCATCACATAGTGGAGCCTCACCATCTTATGGCCCGGATTCTTCACAGGTTTGTCACGTCTTCTCTCATATGGGGCAGTTATCGGATGAGTGCAGGGATGCCGAGGCTCCATCCAGCCATCCCTGTCGAGACTCCATCCAGCCATCCCTGTCGAGACTCCATCCAGCCATCCCTGCCGAGGCTCCATCCAGCCATCCCTGCCGAGGCTCCATCCAGCCATCCCTGCCGAGGCTCCATCCAGCCATCCCTGCCGAGGCTCCATCCAGACATCCCTGACGAGGCTCCATCCAGCCATCCCTGCCGAGACTCCATCCAGCCATCCCTGTCGAGACTCCATCCAGCCATCCCTGCCGAGGCTCCATCCAGCCATCCCTGCCGAGGCTCCATCCAGCCATCCCTGCCGAGGCTCCATCCAGCCATCCCTGCCGAGACTCCATCCAGCCATCCCTGCCGAGGCTCCATCCAGCCATCCCTGCCGAGGCTCCATCCAGCCATCCCTACCGAGGCTCCATCCAGCCATCCCTACCGAGGCGCCATCCAGCCATCCCTGCCGAGACTCCATCCAGCCATCCCTGCCGAGACTCCATCCAGCCATCCCTGCCGAGGCGCCATCCAGCCATCCCTACCGAGGCGCCATCCATCCCTGCAGAGGCTCCATCCAGCCAACCCTGCCGAGGCTCCATCCAGCCATCCCTACCGAGGCTCCATCCAGCCATCCCTGCCGAGGCTCCATCCAACCATACCTACCGAGGCTCCATCCAGCCATCCCTGCCGAGGCTCCATCCAGCCATCCCTGCCGAGGCTCCATCCAGCCATCCCTGCCGAGGCTCCATCCAGCCATCCCTGCCGAGGCTCCATCCAGCCATCCCTGCCGAGGCTCCATCCAGCCATCCCTGCCGAGGCTCCATCCAGCCATCCCTGCCGAGGCTCCATCCAGCCATCCCTACCGAGGCTCCATCCAGCCATCCCTGCCGAGGCGCCATCCAGCCATCCCTGCCGAGACTCCATCCAGCCATCCCTGCCGAGACTCCATCCAGCCATCCCTGCCGAGGCGCCATCCAGCCATCCCTACCAAGGCTCCATCCATCCCTGCAGAGGCTCCATCCAGCCAACCCTGCCGAGGCTCCATCCAGCCATCCCTACCGAGGCTCCATCCAGCCATCCCTGCCGAGACTCCATCCAGCCATCCCTGACGAGGTTCCATCCAGCCATCCCTGCCGAGGCTCCATCCAGCCATCCCTGCCGAGGCTCCATCCAGCCATCCCTGCCGAGGCACCATCCAGCCATCCCTGCCGAGGCTCCATCCAGCCATCCCTGCCGAGGCTCCATCCAGCCATCCCTGCCGAGGCGCCATCCAGCCATCCCTGCCGAGGCTCCATCCAGCCATCCCTGCCGAGTCGCCATCCAGCCAAGCCTGCCGAGGCTTCATCCAGCCATACCTACCGAGGCTCCATCCAACCATACCTACCGAGGCTCCATCCAGCCATCCCTGCCGAGGCTCCATCCAGCCATCCCTCCCGAGGCTCCATCCAGCCATCCCTGCCGAGGCTCCATCCAGCCATCCCTGTCGAGGCTCCATCCAGCCATCCCTGCCGAGGCTCCATCCAGCCATCCCTGCCGAGTCTCCATCCAGCCATGCCTGCCGAGGCTTCATCCAGCCATACCTACCGAGGCTCCATCCAACCATAACTACCGAGGCTCCATCCAGCCATCCCTGCCGAGGCTCCATCCAGACAGCTCTGGAGTGGTGCATGAAGGACGCTCAAATCCGCATTCCTTTCCTAGAAAAGTGGCCACCTTTGATAGTCTGCAGCGATGGCTGGTAACCTAGGCAATGAGCAGAAAACTATGGAAGTAAAAATTCCTGAGAAAGGAGAGAACTTTTAACTCCTCCACCCTCGGGCAATTTTCAGTTTTTTTCCTCCTTTTCTTCCAAGAGCCATAACTTTTTTATTTTTCGTTACTTTCGCCATATGAGGGCTTGTTTTTTGTGGCACGCATTGTACTCTTGAATGACACCATTCAGTCTGCCACATGGTGTCTTGGAAAACAGGAAAAAAAATTCCAAGTGCGGTGAAATTTCAAAAAAAAGTGCAATTCTACAATGTTATTTTTTTATTTACCATGTTCAATATATGGTATCCTGACTGGTAATATGATTTTCGAGGTCAGCACTAATAGACAGATACCAAAGAAAAATTAAACAAAACTTTCAACCAATCCATATATCACAAAGTTTGGTAAACACAATATAGAGAAAAATCATGGTAGATAAGGTTTGGAAGGACTCGGGCGAGTCGCAAGGAAACACAACACAAACCAAGAAAAAAGACGACCAACAGAGCCCAATGCTGAAGAAGTGGAGCTTTATTAGAGGTAAGTGGTGAGCGGCACGATTACAAGAAGAACACCAACACCAGGAAAAACCCGGCTGAGTGAAGAGTAATATAATCACTACCAAGCCATGGAAAACATTGGGTAGCCATATACACAGTATAGAAAGATGGTTAAAATTATATACATAGTATAGAAGCTGAAACACCAAAATTGTCAGGCATGTATAGGGAAACCAAAAAACCAGTCAGTCACATATATTAGTACCAAAGCAAATAAAGACTAAATTGTCATATTAAATATAAAGTGACACACTAAGTATGGGGTCCTAGATAAAGTTTCACAGACATGAGGTCAGAAAGGGCCAATGCCCGTTTTTAGAATGTGAACATACCTGGAAAAAGGGAAAACCGGGAAGGACCTGGTGCCAGCGTCCACCTGACGGCTGTTTCGGCAGGAAAAGCCTTTGTCAGGAGGGAGTGGTTTAGTGAGGGAAGTGCACGGGTAAAAAAGAGGCATCATCCAATCAAAAGTAGTGGGCGGGTAAATGACACATGAGCTGCCTCGGCAACCCAGGACGCAAGTCGCTCGCCACGTCATACGTCACCCGACGTCCCTATCACATGACGACCACGTGACAAAATCACATGGCGGTCACATGAGCAGACGTCACGCGAGGCACGGAGACACAGCGGCGCGATGACGTCCCGGAGCAGGAGGCGCACATGCGTGCATGCCCAGTGAGGACACCATGCTAAAGACACTGTGAGACCAACCAGCTCTGTCCTCACCTATCGTACCATCACCGATTCCCTGTAGACTGTGAGCCCTCGCGGGCAGGGTCCTCTCTCCTCCTGTAGACTGTGAGCCCTCGCGGGCAGGGTCCTCTCTCCTCCTGTAGACTGTGAGCCCTCGCGGGCAGGGTCCTCTCTCCTCCTGTAGACTGTGAGCCCTCGCGGGCAGGGTCCTCTCTCCTCCTATACCAGTCTGTCTTGTACTGTTAATGATTGTTGTACGTATACCCTCTTTCACTTGTAAAGCGCCATGGAATAAATGGCGCTATAATAATAAATAATAATAATAATAAGCCTCGCAGTATCAATACGGCCACATATGGGTTCCTTGTTCAAGATGTATATTCTTATATGGAAAAAAACGGCCATACAGTACTTTATAGCAACAGAATGTATATATAAATGAGAGTAGAGATATTATATCCATAATATAATTCATGGCATCAAATATTATAACCTCGATAGTATAGAATATATAACATCAATTAAAAAATGTTTTTTATAGAATACTGCATGAGCAATCCACAACATTATATCTGAGGGATCCAATCATTATTCAATCTTTATCCCATGGATGTCTATTCCAAAGGATGTCCAAGTCAGTATGGTATGAATCCATATGTGTACACATGTGCAGTCCTGGACAACGAAAGGATGATGTCTGGATAAAACATAAAGAAGAACATTAAAATTCATGTAGAAAAATTTAAGATAAAAAGGAAACAACTTCCTGAACCACAGAAAATCACAAAAATGAGGAATATGAGATGTGCTCATTGAGACCCATAGGGCAAAGAGTTTTAAAGGTCCATATCCATCTTGTCTCCATGATTGCCAGTCTTTGGCTAATTTTACCTCCACGTATATTGGAATCAAGACGGTCTATACCTCTAACCCTGAGTAGTGTTGCATCGGACTGATGGTATTGTTGAAAATGACGAGGGATAGTTTTCAATAAAGAGATGTCCGGACAATCAGCTGCTGCTGTTATCCCGTTGACGTGTTCCCTGATTCTAACCTTTAATTGCCTGGTTGTTAGGCCGACATAAATTTTTGGGCAGGGACAGATGGCATAGTAAATTACCGCGGTAGTAGTGCAGGTAATACATTTCTTGATTCTAAATGTGCGAGTCCCCGCAGAATCGGAAAATGAGTCGGCCCTATCGATATTTTGACAGGCAACACATTGCCCACAGGGCGTACAACTAGTCCGAGGGGGCACGGGACCAAAGGGAGATGGTTGAGTTACGCACTCATAATGGCTAGTGACCAAATGGTCATGCAGGTTCTTAGGTCTGCAGATGCTCATCATTGGTCTGTCAGGAATGATCTTAGCCAACACAGAATCTGCCTGTAAAACAGGCCAAAATTTCTGTAGACAAAACCTCATGGCAGAAAATTGGCCATGATAATCAGTAACGAATCTCATTGTCTCCCTCGACCGGGACTCCTTAGAGGTATATAGCAAAGAATGTCGAGTAAAGTGTCTAGCCCTATTATAGGCCTTTTTGACACATCTTTTGCTATAGCCCCTGGCGTAAAATCTATGTTTTAACTCAATCACTCTGGGTTCAAAATCAGAGTCCGTAGAACAAATTCTACAGAGACGTAGAAATTGGCCTACAAGAATGGACCTGATCATGAATTTAGGATGGGAAGAGGAAGCATGCAAAAGCATGTTACCAGCGGTTTCTTTACGATAGAAGTCTGTCTGTATAATATTGGAAGAATCCTTCCTTACAGTAACATCCAGGAAGTTGATGGACTGTGGGTGGTGGGTGTATGTGATGCATATGTTAACATCATTGGAGTTGGGAGTCTTCATAAAATCATGAAGTTCAAACTCTGTGTCATGCCAGATCAAAAAAATGTCGTCGATGTACCGTGTTCAAAAGAGGACACGGTCCATTGACGGCAGACGATCTGACAGGAAGAGGTCCCTCTCCCACAGCCCCAGGAACAAGTTGGCATAAGAGGGGGCGAAAGAAGCCCCCATAGCTGTACCCTGGAGCTCCAGATAAAAGGACCCCTTAGAAACAAAAAAATTGTGCATTAGAGTAAATTCTAATAACTCCATAATTAAAGACACAATGTCTCCAGGTAAATTAGCGATATCAAGGAAAAACCTGGTAGCCCGAAGTCCATCACTGTGTCTTATACTGGAGTACAGAGATACCAAAGAAGTATAGTTTGATTTTACAATTTAAGTGGTGAAAAAAATTCAAAAATTTGTGAAAAAAATGTCAGTTCTATTGGTATTTTCCGAGACTCGTAATGTTGTAATTTTTCACGTTCTAGCGCTGTGTGATGGCTTATTTTTGTGCCCTGAGCCAATGTTTTTACCATAATTGGTTGGATGCCATGCTTTCATTGCTTTCATTGCTTTTTATTGCATTTTATCGCAATGTTGCGGCGACCAAAAAAAATGTAATTCAGGTGTTTTGATTTTGCGCAGTTGTTTTTATTATTTTATTTTTAATGGGGCAAAAGGTGGGGGTGATTTGAACTTTTGTGGTTTTTTATTTTTTTTTATATTTTTTTAATTTTCTTTTACTTCTTACTGGATTTAATAGTGGGACTTAAAGCTACGATCATTCCATCGCTTGTACTATACAAAGCAATGCAGCAGTATCAGCATCAGAGTCAGCATCAGATTCAGGGACGGCATCAGCGTATCAGCGTTAGAATTACTATCAGTGTCAGCATCAGCCTCACCGTCAGCATCAGCACCAGTGTCAGCATCAGCCTCAGCATCATCATCAGCATCAACGTCAGCATCAGCGTCATCATAAGTATCAGAGTCTGCCTCAGCCTCAGTGTCAGCACTAGTATCAGCGTTAGTCTCAGCATCAGTGTCAGCATTAGCATCAGCTTCAGCCTCTGCTTCAGCATCAGCGTCATCATCAGCGTCATCATCATTAGCGTCATCATCATCATCACCATCATCAGTGTCAGTGTCATCATCAGCGTCATCATCAGCGTCCACACTGCTCTGTACAGTAGAAATGATCTCCTGTGAAAGCCAGTCACGGGCCGGCGTTCAGAGGAGGATTGTGATGACAGGGAAGGGGGTCATCAGAAGACCCCGGTTGTCATGAGAAGCCATCAGCTCCCTGCGATCATGTGATGGGGGCGCCGATGGGTGGACGCGTTTTATGTCTGCATGTGGTAAATGCCACTACCATTGATTGACAGTGGCAATTAACTGGTTAACCGTAGCAGGTGGATTTTGGATCATATCAGCTGTGAAATGCGGGGAAAGTCACGGTCTCGGGGTGTGAGCTGCGTGAGAGGCCGGTAGACAATATATCACGTAACTATGCGTCACCGGTCGTGAAGGGGTTAAAAGATAAATTGCAAAAATGATTGATTCTATGGGCACTGTGCAATATTACAGTAAACATTTAATAGGATGAGACAACACCTTTATAGGGCTTGTCCTGCACTCCGAGCACCCCTGCTCAATCACCATACGCCCCCATGGTAAATAATTACAGCCTGGTATCCCAGGTGAGCGCTGCAGGCAATCAGCAGCCACTCTCACTTTAGTGCCAAGTGAGGGGCAGCGGCCGCTGATTGCCTGTAGCGCTCATGTGGCATAACCAGGTAACGCAAGTCCTGGGAGATCCAGCGCCAATGTCACTGGGATGTGGCAGCACCAGAGCGGAGTACAGGGATTATTACTTTGTGTGGGGGAATATTCTGGGATTCTGGGAAGACGGGACCCCCCAATACACACAAGACGGGACCCCCCAGATACTTAGAAGATGGGACCCCCCAGATACTTACAAGATGGGACCCCCAACACTCACAAGACAAGACCCCCAACACAAACAAGATGGGACCCCCCCACACTCACAAAACGTGACACTCACAAGATGGACTCCCCGACACTCACAATACGGGACCCCCCCCGACACTCACAAGATGGGACCCCCCCGACACTCACAAGACGAGACCCCCAACACAAACAAGATGGGACCCCCGACACTCACAAGATGGCACCCCTGACACTCACAAGACGGAACCCCCGACACTCACAAGATGGGACCCCCGACACTCACAAGACGGGACCCCCGACACTCACAAGATGGGACCCCTCACACTCACAAGACAAAACCCCCAACACAAACAAGATGGGACCCCCCCACACTCACAAGACGGGACCCCGTGACACTCACAAGATGGACCCCCCGACACTCACAATACGGGACCCCCCGACACTCACAAGATGGGACCCCCCCGACACTCACAAGACGAGACCCCAAACACAAACAAGATGGGACCCCCCACACTCACAAGATGGGACCCCCCGACACTCACAAGATGGGCCCCCTCACACTCACAAGATGGGACCCCTCACACTCACAAGATGGGCCCCCTCATACTCACAAGATGGGCCCCCTCACACTCACAAGATGGGCCCCCTCACACTCACAAGATGGGCCCCCTCACACTCACAAGATGGGACCCCTCGATAATCATACACTCACAAGATGGGCCCCCTCACACTCACAAGATGGGACCCCTGATACTCACAAGATGGGACCCCCGACAATCATACACTCACAATACGGGACCCCCCGACACTCACAAGATGGGACCCCCCCGACACTCACAAGACGACACCCCAAACACAAACAAGATGGGACCCCCCACACTCACAAGATGGGACCCCCCGACACTCACAAGATGGGCCCCCTCACACTCACAAGATGGGACCCTCACACTCACAAGATGGGCCCCCTCACACTCACAAGATGGGCCCCCTCACACTCACAAGATGGGACCCCTCGATAATCATACACTCACAAGATGGGCCCCCTCACACTCACAAGATGGGCCCCCTCACACTCACAAGATGGGCCCCCTCACACTCACAAGATGGGACCCCTCGATAATCATACACTCACAAGATGGGCCCCCTCACACTCACAAGATGGGACCCCTGATACTCACAAGATGGGACCCCCGACAATCATACACTCACAAGATGGGACCCCCGACAATCATACACTCACAAGATGGGACCCCCGACAATCATACACTCACAAGATGGGACCCCCGACACTCGGAGGATGGACTGTGTACCCTGTCACTCTTATAGATACACTGGTTTACAGGGGAAATTCCGGGTCATCATTGGCTGCGGCTGCTGAGGGGCTGCAGATTGTGGTCTCCCACACCCCGGACGTTTTCTGGGTTTCGTTAGCATCAGACGATGCAATCATTATCGGGCACCTCCTGTGCAATACTATGGAAATCCTGAACACAGGAGCTGTACGGGCCGAGAGGACCGAAGATTGGGAGACATTGCGTGAAAAAACGGAAAAGTCCCACAGAGACGAATGCAGCGCCCGCACCCAAAGCAATAATCCAGCACCCGTCCACCCCTGCGCCGGCCTGACCTCCTCTCCGCCGGGGTGACAGGGTGGGAATGTGTCCGCAGCCCCTTCATCATTGACCCCCGGGGACCCCTGAGACCAGTTACAATGACACTAGTTTTCCTTGGGGTTTCACCTTAAAAGATGAAAGGTGCAGTACCACAGGTGACCAAGCGGTGGGGGTAGGGAGCCGGCTGCTCTGGGCCCTCATTTGCCGCCCGCTGGGACTTTTCAACTGTCGAGAATCAGAAATATAAGCTGCTTTCAGTTGTTGTCAGTCATTACATGTATATAAATGTGAAGTCTGTGCACCCTGTGAACACCGCGGAAAGTCTGTGCCCCCTGTGAACACCGCGGAAAGTCTGTGCCCCCTGTGAACACCGCGGAAAGTCTGTGCCCCCTGTGAACACCGCGGAAAGTCTGTGCCCCCTGTGAACACCGCGGAAAGTCTGTGCACCCTGTGAACACCGCGGAAAGTCTGTGCCCCCTGTGAACACCGCGGGAAGTCTGTGCCCCCTGTGAGTACCGCGGAATGTCTGTGCCCCCTGTGAGTACCGCGGAATGTCTGTGCCCCCTGTGAACACCGCGGAAAGTCTGTGCCCCCTGTGAGTACCGCGGAATGTCTGTGCCCCCTGTGAACACCGCGGAAAGTCTGTGCCCCCTGTGAGTACCGCGGAATGTCTGTGCCCCCTGTGAACACCGCGGAAAGTCTGTGCACCCTGTGAACACCGCGGAAAGTCTGTGCCCCCTGTGAACACCGCGGAAAGTCTATGCCCCCTGTGAACACCGCAGAAAGTTTGTGCCCCCTGTGAACACCGCGGAAAGTCTGTGCACCCTGTGAACACCGCGGAAAGTCTGTGCCCCCTGTGAACACCGCGGAAAGTCTATGCCCCCTGTGAACACCGCGGAAAGTCTATGCCCCCTGTGAACACTGCGGAAAGTCTATGCCCCCTGTGAACACCGCGGAAAGTCTGTGCCCCCTGTGAACACCGCGGAAAGTCTGTGCCCCCTGTGAACACCGCGGAAAGTCTGTGCCCCCTGTGAACACTGCGGAAAGTCTGTGCCCCCTGTGAACACTGCGGAAAGTCTGTGCCCCCTGTGAACACTGCGGAAAGTCTGTGCCCCCTGTGAGTACCGCGGAAAGTCTGTGCCCCCTGTGAACACCGCGGAAAGTCTATGCCCCCTGTGAACACTGCGGAAAGTCTATGCCCCCTGTGAACACCGCGGAAAGTCTGTGCCCCCTGTGAACACCGCGGAAAGTCTGTGCCCCCTGTGAACACAGCGGAAAGTCTGTGCCCCCTGTGAACACTGCGGAAAGTCTGTGCCCCCTGTGAACACTGCGGAAAGTCTGTGCCCCCTGTGAACACTGCGGAAAGTCTGTGCCCCCTGTGAGTACCGCGGAAAGTCTGTGCCCCCTGTGAGCACTGCAGAAAGTCTGTGCCCCCTGTGAGCACCAGAATACCTGTTTGTTATTATTTACCTAAAATTCCTTCTTCCCGGGGGCAAGAAATCCCCTATAATCCGGGGGCTCCTGCGAGAGACAATCACTGTCATCCTCCGGAAAGCCCCAGTGTTCCCAGCCTGCGAGCGGCTCCACACCTGACACTGCTCTGCCCTCTCCCGGGGCAGCTCTGGGGTCTGGGGGCCACAGCTGTCACCACATGTCCAGGGGCCACAGTCATCACCATACGTCCGGGGGCCGGTGCAGCTCTGGGGTCCGGAGGCCACAGCTATCACCACACGTCTGGGGGCCACAGCCGTCAACATACATCCGGGGGCCGGTGCAGCTCTGGGGTCTGGGGGCCTCAGTCGTCACCATTCATCCGGGGGCCACAGCCGTCAACATACGTCCGGGGGCGACAGCTGTCACCACACGCAGGGGGCCACAGCCGTCACCATTCATCTGGGGGCCACAGCTGTCACCACACGTCCGGGGGCCACAGCTGTCACCACACGTCCGGGGGCCACAGCTGTCACCACACGTCTGGGGGCCACAGCTGTCACCACACGTCCGGGGGCCACAGCTGTCACCACACGTCTGGGGGCCACAGCTGTCACCACACGTCCGGGGGCCACAGCTGTCACCACACGTCCGGGGGCCACAGCTGTCACCACACGTCCGGGGGCCACAGCCGCCATCACACTAATCCGATATAAGTCACTTTACTGTTACAATCGGAGATCAGCTGATGGGAGTGATTGTGCCAGAGAGCATTAGATTGCAAGCTCCTGGCCCAAGGAATGACAGGAGCCATACACTGTGTGCTATCAGCTTCAGGGGATGGAATGGAAGAAGTTTCCAGCTGGATACCTGATAAATGTCTGAGCACTTACACCCCCACTGACCACCAGGACTGGGGTCTGAGCCCCCCACTCTCCTTTACTATTCCTGAGTGGAGCGGTGGTCAAACCCCCCAGGGACAACATCTGCACAGTTTGTATCTTCTCCCCGTGTTTCCCCCGCGGTCTCCGGTTTTCCTCTCACACGGCAAAGACATAGTGATAGAGAATATGGATTGTGAGCCCCGATGGGGACAGTGATGATGTCTGTACAGCGCTGTGGAATATGATGGTGCTATAAAGTTAGTGAGTGCAGCGCTCAGCTCCATACCCAATGAATATGGCCCCCGCGTGCACAGGTGACCCCCCTCCACTCAGAATCCTCACCGCGTGCACAGGTGACCACCCTCCACTCAGAATCCTCACCGCGTGCACAGGTGACCCCCCTCCACTCAGAATCCTCACCGCCTGCACAGGTGACCCCCCTCCACTCAGAATCCTCACCGCCTGCACAGGTGACCCCCCTCCACTCAGAATCCTCACCGCCTGCACAGGTGACCCCCCTCCACTCAGAATCCTCACCGCCTGCACAGGTGACCCCCCTCCACTCAGAATCCTCACCGCCTGCACAGGTGACCCCCCTCCACTCAGAATCCTCACCGCGTGCACAGGTGACCCCCCTCCACTCAGAATCCTCACCGCGTGCACAGGTGACCCCCCTCCACTCAGAATCCTCACCGCCTGCACAGGTGACCCCCCTCCACTCAGAATCCTCACCGCCTGCACAGGTGACCCCCCTCCACTCAGAATCCTCACCGCCTGCACAGGTGACCCCCCTCCACTCAGAATCCTCACCGCGTGCACAGGTGACCCCTCTCCACTCAGAATCCTCACCGCGTGCACAGGTGACCCCCCTCCACTCAGAATCCTCACCGCGTGCACAGGTGACCACCCTCCACTCAGAATCCTCACCGCGTGCACAGGTGACCCCCCTCCACTCAGAATCCTCACCGCGAGCACAGGTGACCCCCCTCCACTCAGAATCCTCACCGCGTGCACAGGTGACCCCCCTCCAATCAGAATCCTCACCGCGTGCACAGGTGACCCCCCTCCAATCAGAATCCTCACCGCGTGCACAGGTGACCCCCCTCCACTCAGAATCCTCACCGCGAGCACAGGTGACCCCCCTCCACTCAGAATCCTCACCGCCTGCACAGGTGACCCCCCTCCACTCAGAATCCTCACCGCCTGCACAGGTGACCCCCCTCCACTCAGAATCCTCACCGCGTGCACAGGTGACCCCCCTCCACTCAGAATCCTCACCGCGAGCACAGGTGACCCCCCTCCACTCAGAATCCTCACTGCGTGCACAGGTGACCCCCCTCCACTCAGAATCCTCACCGCGAGCAGTGGAAGATCAGGACCCCCGGTCTTATAATTGGGTACTGACATTTATCACCTTTCCTGTTAGAAGACATGGATTATAATTGCACATAGATTAGATTGTGAGCTCCTGGGGTCAGAGCTGTTGTGAGCGATACCTTACGTGAGCTAAGGGCATTGTATAGGCAGAATTGTTTCCTGACCTGCATCACCAATGAGGAAAGGCTTCTTTACAGTAAGAGCAGTGACACTATAACATGTCACACAACAAATAGTGATGGAGGAATTTATAAAATGTGAAGGTATTTACCTAATAACTGATAATTGAGAGTAGTAATGACGGGAGAATGAGTGTAATGACCTTGTGCGGTAAGTAGAGGATTTGTTTTCCCCGTGAGGCAGAGCTGGAGTGGAGGAGAAGACAGAACCAGACGGACATGTCTATCTGCAACCTCTGGAACATGAGAGTTAATAATAAAGTCCCCTCGGGCACAGGACCGGCTGCATCATTGCTGTCATGACCCCCAGGCTCAGCATAATCGGATGTCCCCCGGCCGATAACTGGGCGTAGAGGAGAATGTTCCCAGCACTTGGTGTCCGGGATGTGGGGAGACGAGGGTGGTGGCAATGACCTGTTTACACTGATAAATGGTGACACTTGTCATCTGCGGTGAAGCCGTGTAGCACGTGTGACGCCCACGGAGGGAGAGGCATGTCCTGAGCAGGGCGAGTGCTTCCTCCACAGCGATGTCCACATGTCCGTCAGCTCCACCAGGTCCCATCTAGACATGAGCCAACCTTTAGAGTTCAGTTCACCGAGCCTTGCAGAACAAACTCTATGTTTGCCAAACCGAACGCCGAACATTTTCGAACCCCATTGGATTCAATGGGAGACCAAACCTAAGGCAGAGAAAACACCTGTAGGGGGATCGAAAAGCTTCTAAAACAGTAAAAATGTGTTTTACAGTCCAGCACCACTGATCTGACATAGTCATTAGCCTCCTAGACTATTGACATAAGAAATATTGAGGTGGATGAGAGACAGGTGTAGGGCTGATGCTTCCACACCCCTGCCAGTACAGACAACACACAACATGGAGACCTATCTTGGTGTCTTGACATTTAGAAACATTTCAGGCACCCATTTCCCCATGTTACGGCGGTCCACCGGAGGCGACCTTCACCTCGGGTCAGAGTCAGGGTCCCCACAGTCTCTTCCTTGCCTGAGGCTCGCTCTGTGGCTGCTGCTCCACCTCGGCGCCGTTCACAATGTTTGGCCCATTCATTTTCTGTGTTAATGGTGGCTGTACAGCCACCAGAGTCTAAGTACGGAGAACGGGCCAATGCGCCGCCAGTGATGTGGCATCTCCATATTGGCCGTTGGACATGAGCGTCACCAGTGACGTGGCATCTCCGGATTGACCGTTGAACATCAGCTACGCTGATTGGATCGTGAATTGAGGAGGCGGAGCTTATGTTATATATGGACGCTGCTGACGCCAGGGCGGCGCTCAGTCTTTAATTGCCCTACGGCATGAGGGTGTCAGGCAGGTCACTGGAATGGTGCGTCTTTGTAGTGGTGTCAGCACTGGATAAGTGTGCTAGCCCCGCATATAGGCAGGTCGTGTGAATTTGCGTTACTTTTCTGTTAATAGTGGTGTTAGTGCTGGTTAAGCGTTCTAAGTGACCTGTGCTTATTTTCTCATTATTATATGGGCCACAGCGCTGGTTAGTGGTCTGTCGGTCTGACATTTATTATTTGTAGCAGGATCTCGACGTGCTGCTTCTCTGGTCAGTTTGCAGACAACACTGACCCCATTGCGCTTTTGATACCCTGTCTTCCGTTATCTGCTGTTGTCCATTCTGCTCTCTGGGCTCTTAGTAGCTACATTCCATCCTTAGCATGGTGGACGCCAGCTTGCACTTGGTTTGTACACACCGTCCTTCCCAAGCCATCAACCCCCGTAACACCCCATAGTGTATAAGTAGAGCAGAGAGGTATGCTCCATGCAACACACAAGATGTGGCGTGGCATTTC
Source organism: Anomaloglossus baeobatrachus (assembly GCF_048569485.1). Classification (NCBI taxonomy): domain Eukaryota; kingdom Metazoa; phylum Chordata; class Amphibia; order Anura; family Aromobatidae; genus Anomaloglossus; species Anomaloglossus baeobatrachus. The sequence continues at coordinate 6,154,604 of NC_134355.1, read as the reverse complement.
CATTTTAAAAATGAGGCGCATGAGTGACAGGATTAGGCTTTTTGCGCCCACACCCATGCCAGTACAGACAAGACCCAGCTTGCAGACCCATCTTAGAGTCTTGAGATTTAAAAACATTTCAGGCAGACAGCAGGACAGTGGTATCAATCCCCCCCCCCCTTATTTCCCCATAATGTCTTTGCACAGCAGTGAGGTATGGTCCATGAAACCTCACACAGCAACTGAGGTGAGTAGCGCGATCAGCTGAGCTGTCACCTAGGTTACTCGCGGCCACCGCTAGATCCAGCGGTGGCCGCGGGTAACCTCAGTGACAGCTCAGCTGATCGTGCGGCTGTCTTCAGTTGCCGTGTGGAGGTGACAGGAGCGGTGGTGTCTTCTGCTGCTCTGGTCACCTTCATGCATCAGAGCTGGAAGCGACGCTGGACCATCCTGGATTACGCCGGACATGGAGGGCTTTTCCGGGCTTATTAAATTGGTGAATGAGGGAATTTGTTTGTGTTTTTTATTTCAAATAAAGGATTTTTCGGCTGTGCGTGTGTTTATTTTCTGTAACTTACAGATTAATCATGGAAGGTATCTTGGGGAGACGCCTGCAATGATTAATCTAGGATTTAGTGGCAGCTATGGGCTGCCATTAACTCTTTATTACCCCGATTGCCACTGCACCATGGCAAATCGGGATAGGCGGGTACAGTCCCAGAACTGTTGCATCTATTGTATGTGGCAATTCTGGGTGGCTGCTGACCCATAACGTGGAGCTCCCCATCCTGAGAATACCAGCCTTCAGCCGTATGGCTTTATCTGGCTGGTTTTAAAATTGGGGGGGACCGCACAACGTTTTTTTAAATTATTTAATTATTTATTTAAAATTTAATATTACCAGTTATGTATATTAGATTTTATGACAGGGTATTGATCCAGGGAACTAGTCTGATTGCCGGATGTGGACGAAGGAAGGACATTTTTTCCCCATTGGAACTTGTTTGCCACATTGGGGTTTTTTTGCCTTCCTCTGGATCAACATGTTAGGCTACGGGTTGAACTAGATCGACTTAGAGTCTCCCTTCAACCTTAAAAACTATGATACTATAATACTATTTCACTGCACAGTATAGACACGCCCACCGGCTGCTGTGATTGGGTGCAGTGAGACAACTGTCAGTCAGTGTGGGGGCGTGTCTGACTGCAACCAATCATAGGCGCCGGTGGGCGGGGAAAGCAGGGAATACGAGATTGAATAATGGGCGGCCGGCTTTTTCAACACAGGAGAAGCCGCCAGAGCAGTGTGAACGCCGTGCAGCGCCGCGCCGGAGATCGGGGATGGGTGAGTATGAGAGAGGGGGGTAGACTAACTGAGATGGACAGAGAGAGAGGGACAGAGATAGTGACCGACCGACAAAAGCAGCATGCTGCGATTTTTTTTCTCAGTCCGATCTGGACTGAGAAAAAAAAAAATCGCAAATGCGAGCCGAATCATTCACTAACATGTCTCCGATTCCAATGCGAGATTTTCTCGCATTGCTCTACTGCAAGAAACTCGCAAGGGAGAAGCCGGCCTGAAAGTTGTATTTGCAAAATCGTATGAGGGATGTCACACGTTACAATTGACTAGGTTCGTGCAACAAAACGCTCAATTCTAGACAAAGATACGATGTGTTTGCGATCACCGGTTTTGCGTTCAATCCTGATCGCACGTAGGTTTCACACGCAGATACCTCACAAACGATGCCGGATGTGCGTCACTTACAACCTGACCCCAACCACGGATTGTGAGATATATTGAAGCGTGTAAAGCGGGCTTAAGATTCCATTACTGGAGATCCAGGAGTTTTCTTCTCGAGCACAGGATCTTGGGGATGAAATCGCTGCTTGTAATTATTGTATAGCACCGATAATTATTAATTATATCATTTTATATTTATTTTTTCCCAATAGCAGCCATAAGAATAAGAATAAGACCCCTGTGGTTGGAAATGTCCATTGCTAGATAAGTTGTGGGGGCCCCACTTATTGTCTTACTTTGTCGGGGGTCCTCTACGGGCTCTGGGGTGTAGTGGCCGCCCCCCCGGGTGACACTACATAAGGACAGGGGCTGCAATCGCACCCGGCCCCGGAGCCTAAAAAAGTCACTTTGGCTGATATAAAAAGACTTGCAATAATCGGGGCGCTTTTCTATTGGGGTTCATGTTACCCCACGGCATCACATCTGCGGCCTGAGATGGAAGCTAGGGGGAAGCATAAGACCATGGTATGACCTCTCCTCCAATCTACTATGCTGCAGGTTGTATCCTCTGGTCAGCGGTGGCTGATCCCTCTCTTAGCTCCTCCTGGCACAGTAGTCACAGTGAGATGTCCCCTTCTTCTATGTGCCAGCTATTTGTGGGGTCCATGATGCACACAGAGGAGAGGATCTGTCCTGACCATTAGGAAACATGTAATAAAAGAGATAATATAAAAATGTTGTCTTAAGAGAAAGTGGTGACAAATAATCTGCATTTCACAAGCCACAGAAGCCTCTTCCCGGGAATCCGTGTACTCATTAACTGCTGTGTGCTGGCGTGGTGCGCCGGCGGCAGAGCCCAGCGCCGGAGGAAGCTTCTTACCCAACACTTGGAGCCGCCGAATATTTGCTGGAGGTGAATAAACTTTACTTTCCTGTGATGCAACAAGAAAAACAAAGCAATGTGTTGATGAGGGTTAAACCCCAAACATTTCTGTGGCGGCTGATGAGGGTGAAGCAGAGGCCCTAACAGAAGAAACATAAGCGCTGCCCCGCACCCACACAGTGTATACACCGGGAATATACAGTATATACACCGGGAATATACAGTGTATACACCGGGAACATACAGTGTATACACCGGGAATATACAGTACATACACCGGGAATATACAGTGTATACACCGGGAATATACAGTGTATACACCGGGAATATACATTATATACACCGGGAATATACAGTGTATACACCGAGAATATACAGTGTATACACCGGGAATATACAGTGTATACACCGGGAATATACAGTATATACACCGGGAATATACAGCGTATACACTGGGAATATACAGTGTATACACCGGGAATATACAGTATATACACCGGGAATATACAGTGTATACACCGGGAATATACAGTGTATACACCGGGAATATACAGTATATACACCGGGAATATACAGTGTATACACCGGGAATATACAGTATATACACCAGGAATATACAGTGTATACACCGGGAATATACAGTATATACACCGGGAATATACAGTGTATACACCGGGAATATACAGTGTATACACCGGGAATATACAGTATATACACCGGGAATATACAGTGTATACACCGGGAATATACAGTATATACACCAGGAATATACAGTGTATACACCGGGAATATACAGTATATACACCGGGAATATACAGTACATACACCGGGAACATACAGTGTATACACCGGGAATATACAGTACATACACCGGGAATATACAGTGTATACACCGGGAATATACAGTATATACACCGGGAATATACAGTATATACACCGGGAATATACAGTGTATACACCGGGAATATACAGCGTATACACCGGGAATATACAGCATATACACCGGGAATATACAGCATATACACCGGGAATATACAGCGTATACACCGGGAATATACAGCATATACACCGGGAATATACAGCGTATACACCGGGAATATACAGTACATACACCGGGAATATACAGTATATACACCGGGAATATACAGCATATACACCGGGAATATACAGCGTATACACCGGGAATATACAGTACATACACCGGGAATATACAATATATACACCGGGAATATACAGTATATACACCGGGAATATACAGTATATACACCGGGAATATACAGTGTATACACCGGGAATATACAGTACATACACCGGGAATATACAGTATATACACAGGGAATATACCGCATATACACCGGAAATATACAGTATATACACTGGGAATATATAGTATATACACCGGGAATATACAGTATATACACCGGGAATATACCGCATATACACCGGGAATATACAGTATATACACCGGGAATATACAGCACATACACCGGGAATATACAGTGTATACACCGGGAATATACAGTATATACACCGGGAATATACAGCATATACACCGGGAATATACAGTATATACACCGGGAATATACAGTGTATACACCGGGAATATACAGTATATACACCGGGAATATACAGTGTATACACCGGGAATATACAGTGTATACACCGGGAATATACAGTGTATACACCGGGAATATACAGTATATACACCGGGAATATACAGTACATACACCGGGAATATACAGTGTATACACCGGGAATATACAGTATATACACCGGGAATATACAGTGTATACACCGGGAATATACAGTGTATACACCGGGAATATACAGTGTATACACCGGGAATATACAGTATATACACCGGGAATATACAGTACATACACCGGGAATATACAGTGTATACACCGGGAATATACAGTATATACACCGGGAATATACAGTATATACACCGGGAATATACAGTGTATACACCGGGAATATACAGTGTATACACCGGGAATATACAGTAGATACACCGGGAATATACAGTATATACACCATGAATATACCGCATATACACCGGGAATATACAGCATATACACCGGGAATATACAGCGTATACACCGGGAATATACAGTATATACACCGGGAATATACAGTATATACACAGGGAATATACCGCATATACACCGGGAATATACAGTGTATACACCGGGAATATACAGTATATACACCGGGAATATACAGTATATACACCGGGAATATACAGTGTATACACCGGGAATATACAGTACATACACCGGGAATATACAGTATATACACAGGGAATATACCGCATATACACCGGGAATATACAGTGTATACACCGGGAATATACAGTATATACACCGGGAATATACAGTACATACACCGGGAATATACAGTGTATACACCGGGAATATACAGTATATACACCGGGAATATACAGTACATACACCGGGAATATACAATATATACACCGGGAATATACAGTATATACACCGGGAATATACAGTATATACACCGGGAATATACAGTGTATACACCGGGAATATACAGTACATACACCGGGAATATACAGTATATACACAGGGAATATACCGCATATACACCGGAAATATACAGTATATACACTGGGAATATATAGTATATACACCGGGAATATACAGTATATACACCGGGAATATACCGCATATACACCGGGAATATACAGTATATACACCGGGAATATACAGCACATACACCGGGAATATACAGTATATACACCGGGAACATACAGTGTATACACCGGGAATATACAGTGTATACACCGGGAATATACAGTATATACACCGGGAATATACAGTGTATACACCGGGAATATACAGTATATACACCGGGAATATACAGTGTATACACCGGGAATATACAGTGTATACACCGGGAATATACAGTGTATACACCGGGAATATACAGTATATACACCGGGAATATACAGTACATACACCGGGAATATACAGTGTATACACCGGGAATATACAGTATATACACCGGGAATATACAGTATATACACCGGGAATATACAGTGTATACACCGGGAATATACAGTGTATACACCGGGAATATACAGTAGATACACCGGGAATATACAGTATATACACCATGAATATACCGCATATACACCGGGAATATACAGCATATACACCGGGAATATACAGCGTATACACCGGGAATATACAGTATATACACCGGGAATATACAGCGTATACACCGGGAATATACAGTACATACACCGGGAATATACAGTATATACACCGGGAATATACAGTAGATACACCGGGAATATACAGTATATACACCGGGAATATACAGTGTATACACCGGGAATATACAGTACATACACCGGGAATATACAGTACATACACCGGGAATATACAGTATATACACAGGGAATACACCGCATATACACCGGAAATATACAGTATATACACCGGGAATATACAGCATATACACCGGGAATATACAGCGTATACACCGGGAATATACAGTACATACACCGGGAATATACAATATATACACCGGGAATATACAGTATATACACCGGGAATATACAGTATATACACCGGGAATATACAGTGTATACACCGGGAATATACAGTACATACACCGGGAATATACAGTATATACACAGGGAATATACCGCATATACACCGGAAATATACAGTATATACACCGGGAATATATAGTATATACACCGGGAATATACAGTATATACACCGGGAATATACCGCATATACACCGTGAATATACAGTATATTCACCGGGAATATACCGCATATACACCGGGAATATACAGTGTATACACCGGGAATATACAGTATATACACCGGGAATATACAGCACATGCACCGGGAATATACAGTATATACACCGGGAATATACCGCATATACACCGGGAATATACAGTATATACACCGGGAATATACCGCATATACACCGGGAATATACAGTATATACACCAGGAATATACAGTATATACACCGGGAATATACCGCATATACACCGGGAATATACAGTATATACACCGGGAATATACAGTATATACACCGGGAATATAAGTATATACACCGGGAATATACCGCATATACACCGGGAATATACAGTATATACACCGGGAATATACAGTATATACACCGGGAATATAAGTATATACACCAGGAATATACAGTACATACATCGGGAATATACAACATACACAAGAGGAATATACAGAGTATACTCCGGGAATATACAGTATGTATACTACAGTTGAAAAATTTGTTGTTACCAGATAATTATGTCTTTTCCATGAAAAATCCTACCTTTATTTACCACATGAGCTGCATAATGAATCGAGAATATCAGACAGTGACGAGGTCAGGAATAATGATTGTTACATGGAATAATAATTTCTCTTCACACTTGGCTTTCGGCACAGATCGCTCTTTGCACAATTCCAGCTTTGCAGATCTTTGGCATTCTAGCTGGTAACTTGTGGAGGTAATCTGGAGATATTTCGCCCCATGCTCCCCCCCCACAGGTTGGATTGGGTTGATGGGCACTTTTTTTGCAATTGTGTGAATCAGCTCACCGTGCAAAGGCTCAATCCCCATTCCGTCCTGGAGCGCGGACAGGCACTGCCACGGCCCGGTATAATATAAGAAGAAAGGATGTCCAGCTCTTTCAGGCAAAGAATCACGTCTTTATTTCATCATGCAGACACAGCTGACTGCATGATGAAATAAAGACGTGATTCTTTGCCTGAAAGAGCTGGACATCCTTTCTTCTTACACTTTTTTTGCACCATACGGTCAAGCTGCCCCCACAACAGCTCTATAGGGTTGAGGTCTGGTGACGGGGCCCCTCCATTACAGATAGATACCAGCTGCCGGCTTCTCCCCTAAATAGTTCATGCATAATTTTGAGGTGTGCTTTGGGTCATTGTCCTGTTGTAGGATGAAATTGACTCCAATCAAGCGCTGTCCACAGGGTATGGCATGGCATTGTAAAATGGAGTGATAGCCTTCCTTATTCAAAATCCCTTTTACATTGTACAAATCTCCGACTTTACCAGCACCAAAGCAACCCCAGACCATCACATGACCTCCACCATGCTTGACAGAGGGCGCCAGGCACTCTTCCAGCATCTTTTCAGTAGTTCTGCATCTCACAAATGTTCTTCTGTGTGATCCAAACACCTCAGACTTGGATTCGTCTGTCCATAACACTTGTTTCCAATCTTCCTCTGTCCAATGTCTGTTCTTTTGCACATATTATTCTTTTCCTTTTCTTAGCCAGTCTCAGATATGGCTTTTTCTTTGCCACTCTGTCCTGAAGGCCGGCATCCCGGAGTCACCTCTTCACTGTGGACGGTGACACTGGCGTTTTGCGGGTGCTATGTAATGAAGCTGCCAGTTGAGGACCTGTGAGGCGTGGATTTCTCACACTAGAGACTGTAATGTACGTGTCTTGTTGCTCAGTTGTGCAGCGCGGCCTCCTCTTCTCTCTACTCTGGTTACAGCCTGTTTGTGCTCTCCTCTGAAGGGAGTAGTACACACCATTGTAGGACATCTTCAGTTTCTTGGCAATTTCTCGCATGGAATATCCTTCATTTCTAAGAACAAGAATAGACTGTCGAGTTTCACATGTAAGTTCTCTTTTTCTGGCCATTTTGAGAGTTTAATGCAAATAACAAATGTAATGCTCCAGATTCTCAACTAGCTCAAAGGAAGGTCAGTTTTATAGCTTCGCTAATCAGCAAAACTGTTTTCAGCTGTGCTAACATTCTTGCACAAGGGTTTTCAAGGGATTTCTAAACATCCATTAGCCTTCTAACACAGAAAACACAATGTCCCATTAAAATACTGGAGTGGTGGTTGTTGGAAATGGACCTCTATACACCCATGTAGATATTGCATTAAAAAGCAGACTTTTGCAGCTAGAATAGTCATTCACCACATTAACATTGTATAGAGGGGATTTCTGTTTAATTTAATATTAGATATTTCCTTATTTTTTTTCAATGAAGCTAAGTGACCCTAACCTTTTGAACTGTAGTGTACATCAGGAATATACAGTATATACACCAAGAAAATACGGTATATACACCAGGAATATAAAGTATATACACCGGGAATATACGGTATATATACCGGGAATATGATGGTCTATAAAATGAAGGTCGTCTCACGCTTAAAGCCGAAGTGTATGGTGAACTATGGAGCCTAAAAGTCAAAAGTGCAAAACATTGTTACCCTTTTGCTTGTCAGAATACAGAATGTAAGCCAGGAATATACAGTAATGTCCCGGGTATGTGAAGCTTGACAGACAATCCTGTGGTGTTCAGCTGTAGAAGGTCGCAGCATTGGCTACACAAACTGCTTCCTGACCAAGTGGGGCCTTCATTCCCCCATCCACTGTACAAAGAGTCACAGAAGATGTCGGTCCGAGCTGGGCCTCCTCAAGGAGCCTGCAACATACGTGTATTCCGTTCTCCTCCTCTATGTACTTCTCATTTTATGGCCTAATTGCTTTTTTATTAATCCTGCCCCCACACGTTGTGTGTTCTCCTTACGTGGCCCTGGGGATCCCGAGTTGCCTTCACCATCAATTCCTGCACAGTCATAATCTGGACTCCGAGCTGAGCAGATGACGGTAACCTCAGGAGATACACCTGAGCCGGGGGAATGTGGGGTTCACAGACCATGGACTCGGGGGGCAGAAACGTTTCTTATCTGCAGTCACAGGAGATCCAAACTTTTTTAGAATTTTTAAAATCACTTAAAAAGTTGTTTCTGAGCCTCAGTAATAAGACGAAAAATTCATGGAAATCACTAACTGGAAAATCCACACGCACTTCAATATATGGCCACATAGGGATGAGCATACGTGGGATGAGCATCCGTGGGAAGAGCATCCAAGGGACGAGCATCCGTGGGATGAGCATCCGTGGGACAAGCAGCCGTGGGATGAGCATCCGAGGGACGAGCATCCGTGGGATGAGCATCCGTGGGACAGGCATCCGAGGGACAAGCATCCGTGGGACGAGCATCCGTGGGACAAGCATCCGAGGGACGAGCATCTGTGGGATGAGCATCCGTGGGACAAGCATCCGTGGGATGAGCATCCGAGGGATGAGCATCTGTGGGACGAGCATCCGTGGGATGAGCATCCGAGGGACGAGCATCCGTGGGACGAGCATCCTTGGGACGGCCATCCGTGGGACGAGCATCTGTGGGACGAGCATCCGAGGGATGAGCATCTGTGGAACGAGCATCCGTGGGATGAGCATCCGAGGGACGAGCATCCGTGGGACGAGCATCCTTGGGACGAGCATCCGTGGGACGAGCATCTGTGGGACGAGCATCCTTGGGACGAGCATCCGTGGGACGAGCATCCTTGGGACGAGCATCTGTGGGATGAGCATCCGTGGGACGAGCATCTGTGGGACGAGCATCCTTGGGACAAGCATCTGTGGGACGAGCATCCTTGGGACGAGCATCTGTGGGACGAGCATCCTTGGGACGAGCATCCTTGGGACGAGCATCCGTGGGACGAGCATCTGTGGGACGAGCATCCGTGGGACGAGCATCCGTGGGACGAGCATCCTTGGGACGAGCATCCTTGGGACGAGCATCCTTGGGACGAGCATCCGTGGGACGAGCTCTTTTTGTATTATGTACAGTGAGAAAAAAAAGTCATTATTCAGCCCCCAATTGTGCAGTTCTCCCCCTTATAAAGATGAGATTTGCCTGTAATTGACATCAGAGGTGACCACAACTAAGAGAGGGAAAATGAGAAAATCCAGAAAATCACCGCCTCTGATTTGTAAGATTTTTTTTGCAAATTATGGTGGAAGTTTTCTGTAAGTCTTCACAAAGTTGGCACACACTGTTGGCGGTATGATGGCCCATTCCTCCGGTTGGCACACACTGTTGGCGGTATGATGGCCCATTCCTCCGGTTGGCACACACTGTTGGTTTTATGTTCATAGTATCATAGTATCATAGTTTTAAGGTTGAAGGGAGACTCTAAGTCCATCTAGTTCGCCCCGTAGCCTAACATGTTGATCCAGAGGAAGGCAAAAAAAACCCCAATGTGGCAAACAAGTTCCAATGGGGAAAAATGTCCTTCCTTCGTCCACATCCGGCAATCAGACTAGTTCCCTGGATCAATACCCTGTCATAAAATCTAATATACATAACTGGTAATATTACATTTTTCAGGAAAGGCGTCCAGGCTCTGCTTAATGTTAGTAGTGAATCACTCATTACAACATCATGCGGCAGAGAGTTCCATAGTCTCACTGCTCGTACAGTAAAGAATCCTCCTCTGTGATTATGATTAAACCTTCTTTCCTCAAGACGTAGCGGATGCCCCCGTGTTCCAGTCGCAGGCCTAGGTGTAAAGAGATCTTTGGAAAGGTCTCTGTACTGTCCCCTCATATATTTATACATTGTGATTAGATCCCCCCTAAGCCTTCGTTTTTCCAAACTAAATAACCCCAAGTTTAATAACCTGTCTTGGTATTGCAGCCCAAGCAATATTGGTATTGCAGCCCAAGTATAGCATCTCTCAAGAACCCCTCAAGGATTTTACCAACCGTAGAGGTTAAACTTACCGGCCTATAATTTCCCGGCTCAGTTTTTGTCCCCTTTTTGAATATTGGCACCACATTTGCTATGCGCCAGTCCTGCGGTACTGACCCTGTCTCCATGCAGGAGACAGGAATGTTGACCCATTCCTCCATGCAGATCTCCTCTAGAGCAGTGGTGTTTTGGGCCTGTCCTGAGCAACACGGACTTTCAACTCCCTCCAAAGGTTTTCTATGGGGTTGAGATCTGGAGACTGACTAGGTCACTCCAGGACCTTCATGTGCTTCTTATGAAGCCACTCCTTCATTGTCCTGGCTGTGTGCTTGGGATCATTATCATGCTGAAAGACCCAGCCACGTTTCATCTTCAATGCCCTCGCTGATGGAAGGAGGTTTGCCCTCAGAATCTCACAATACATGGCCCCATTCATTCTTTCATGTACACGGATCAGTCGTCCTGGTCCCTTTGTAGAGAAACAGCCCAAAAGCATGATGTTGCCACCCCCATGCTTCACAGTAGGTATGGTGTTCTTTGGATGCAACTCAGCATTCTGTCTCCTCCAAACACGAAAAGTTGTGTTTCTACCAAACAGTTCTACTTTGGTTTCCTCAGACCATCTGACATTCTCCCAATACTCTTCTGGATAATCCAAATGCTCTCTAGCAAACTTCAGATGGGCCAGGACATGTACTGACTTAAGCAGGGGAACACATCTGGCACTGCAGGATCTGAGTTCCTGGCGATGTACTGTGTTACTGATGGTAGCCTTTGTTACGGTGGTCCCAGCTCTACACCATGTGCAGAATTATTAGGTAAATGAGTATTTTCCTCACATGATGCTTTTTATACATGTCGTCCTACTCCAAGCTGTATAGGCTGAGAGCCAACTACCAATGAAGTAAATCCGGTGATGTGCATCTCTGTAATGAGGAGGGGTGCGGTGTAATGAGGAGGGGTGCGGTGTAATGAGGAAGGGTGCGGTGTAATGAGTAGGGGTGTGGTGTAATGAGGAGGGGTGCGGTGTAATGAGGAGGGGTGCGGTGTAATGAGTAGGGGTGTGGTGTAATGAGGAGGGGTGCGGTGTAATGAGGAGGGGTGCGGTGTAATGACACAACACCCTATATAAGGGGGGCTTAATTATTAGGCACTTCCTTTCCTTTGGCAGAATGGGTCAGAAGAGAGATGTGACGGGCTCTGAAAAGTCCAAAATTGTGCGATGTCTTGCAGAGGGACGCAGCCATCTTGAAATTGCCAAACTTTTGAAGCGTGATCACCGAACAATCAAGCGTTTCATGGCAAATAGCCAACAGGGTTGCAAGAAGCGCGCTGGGCAAAAAAGGCGCAAAATAACTGCCCATGAATTGGGGAAAATCAAGCGTATCATCAAAGATGAACTTCTGGGACCTTTTCGGGTTGAGGATGGAGTGAAGCTCAACTCCCAGACCTACTGCCAGTTTCTGGAAGACAACTTCTTCAAGCAGTGGTACAGGAAGAAGTCGCTATCGTTGACGAAAAACATGATTTTCCTGCAGGACAATGCTCCATCACATGCATCCAACTACTCCACAGCGTGGCTGGCCAGTAAAGGTCTAAAAGATGAAAAATAATGACATGGCCCACTTGTCACCTGATCTGAACCCCATAGAGAACCTGTGGTCCCTCATAAAATGTGAGATCTACAGGGAGGGAAAACAGTGCACCTCAGGGAGCAGTGTCTGGAGGCTGTGGTGGCTGGAGGCTGTGGTGGCTGGAGGCTGCGGTGTCTGGAGGCTGTGGTGGCTGGAGGCTGTGGTGGCTGCTGCACACAATGGTGATCGTAAACAGATCAAGCAATGACAGGATCTATGGATGGTCGGCTGCTGAGCGTCATTAGAAAGAAAGGGGGCGATATTGGGCACTCATTTTTTGGGTTTTGTTTTGCATGTCAGAAATGTTTATTTCTAAATGTTGTGCAGTTATATTCGTTTACCTGAAGAAAATAAACAAGTGAGATGGGAATAGATTTGGTACATATATATTGAGAACATAGTTGTTGATCAATAATAAAAAAATCCTCTAAAATACAACTTTGCATAATAATTCTGCACACGGTGTATGCAGGTCATTCACTAGGTCGCCCCATGTTGTTTTTGCTCACCGTTCTCGTGAGCCATATGTCATTTTGACCCGACGGGGTGAGACCTTGCATGGAGCCCCAGATCGAGGGAGATTATCAATGGTCTTGTATGTCTTCCATTTTCTTATTATTGCTCCCACAGTTGATTTCATCACACCAAGCTGCTTGCCTATTGCAGATTCAGTCTTCCCAGCCTGTTGCAGGGCTACAATTTAGTTTCTGGTGTCCTTTGACAGCTCTTTGGTCTTCACCATAGTGGAGTTTGGAGTGTGACTGTTTGAGGTTGTGGACAGGAGTCTTTTATACTGATAACAAGGTCACACAGGGGCCATTATTACAGGTAATGAGTGGAGGACAGAGGAGCCTTTTACAGAAGAAGTTACAGGTCTGTGAGAGCCAGAAATCCTGCATATTTTTAGATGACTAAATACTTATTTTCAACCATAATTTGCAAAGAAAATCTTCCCAAATCAGAGGCGGTGATTTTCTGGATTTTCTCATTTTCCCTCTCATAGTTGTGGTCACCTCTGATGTAAATTACAGCAAATCTCATCTTTATAAAGGAGAGAACCTGCACAATTGGGGCTGAATAATTACTTTTTTTCCCCACTGTATCTGCACGGTGCGGAGTCGTGACTGTGGAGGAGACGCAGCGGTGCAGAGTCGTGACTGTGGAGGTGATGCAGCTTTGCAGAGTCGTGACTGCAGAGGTGACACAGTGGTGGGATTATTGCGGCTATTTGTGTATTACATGTCTGCGCGGTGCGGAGTCGTGACTGTGGCGGAGACGCAGCGGTGGGATTATTGCCGCTCTTTTTGTATTATGTGTCTGCGCGGTGCGGAGTCGTGACTGTGGAGGTGACGCAGCGGTGGGATTATTGCCGCTCTTTTTGTATTGCGTGTCTGCACGGTGCGGAGTCGTGACTGTGGAGGTGATGCAGCGGTGGGATTATTGCCGCTCTCTTTGTATTACGTGTCTGCACGGTGCGGAGTCGTGACTGTGGAGGTGATGCAGCGGTGGGATTATTGCCGCTCTCTTTGTATTACGTGTCTGCACGGTGCGGAGTCGTGACTGTGGAGGTGATGCAGCGGTGGGATTATTGCCGCTCTCTTTGTATTATGTGTCTGCGCGGTGCGGAGTCGTGACTGCAGAGGTGACACAGTGGTGGGATTATTGCGGCTATTTGTGTATTACATGTCTGCGCGGTGCGGAGTCGTGACTGTGGAGGTGACGCAGTGGTGGGATTATTGCCGCACTGTGGAGGTGGCAGATTATTGCAGTTCTTTTCGGAGCGGTTCTGTCCGCGGCCAGAGCTACATAAAGATGAAAATGTCGGCTGATTTTCTTCCCGCCGCCATTCCATGATCTGGGTAAACACATGGCATGTGCGCGATCACGTGTTCACAGTAACACAATTATTACACCGCATGTAGACAAGATCCCACGTCGCTGTGTAAGGCACAGAGTCAACAAAGACTTTGCTCATATTATCAGCAATGTAAATAATGGACTTTATCTAGTCTGATATTAGGGCATATAGGTGAGAGGAGAAATCAGGAGTCACCGCGGAGCCGCAGCACAACGTCCCCCAACACCGCGGAGCCGCAGCACAACGTCCCCCAACACCGCGGAGCCGCAGCACAACGTCCCCCAACACCGCGGAGCCGCAGCACAACGTCCCCCAACACCGCGGAGCCGCAGCACAACGTCCCCCAACACCGCGGAGCCGCAGCACAACGTCCCCCAACACCGTGCCCGGGAACCAATCTACCCAGAGAACTCCAATGTGAAGCATCTTCAGCTCCTGCACTCACAGATGATGGAAGCGGAACATTGTGGAAGATACCAAGATTAGATTATGGGCTCCTGGGGACAGAGAAGATGGAAATGGCACTATAATGCTGGATAAATATTAGATTGTAAGCTCCTGGGGATTATGAGGCTGATGGCACTATGCTTACAGCCTATGCACAGGAATGGCCTCAATGAAAGCCATCACACAGGGCAGACATAGAATCACTGACAAAGAAAGAAGACATCTTCCAATAACTGAGGAGAGCTAAAGGTATGGGAAAAGGCTCAATACTCGAAGATATACAGTGCATACCGAAAGTATTCACACCCCTTTACATTGTTCACTCTTTGTTTCATTGCAGCCATTTGGTAAATTCTCATTATTGTGCACTCTGCGCCCATCCCCCATCCCGACAGAAAAAGACAGAAATGTAGAAATATTTGCAGTTTTTAAACAAGAAAAACTGAAATATCACATGGTGATAAGTATTCAGCCCCTTTGCTCAGTATAACACATGGTGATAAGTATTCAGCCCCTTTGCTCAGTATAACACATGGTGATAAGTATTCAGCCCCTTTGCTCAGTATAACACATGGTGATAAGTATTCAGCCCCTTTGCTCAGTATAACACATGGTGATAAGTATTCAGCCCCTTTGCTCAGTATATCACATGGTGATAAGTATTCAGCCCCTTTCCTCAGTATACACATGGTGATAAGTATTCAGCCCCTTTGCTCAGTATAACACATGGTCATAAGTATTCAGCACCTTTGCTCAGTATAACACATGGTGATAAGTATTCAGCCCCTTTGCTCAGTATAACACATGGTGATAAGTATTCAGCCCCTTTGCTCAGTATAACACATGGTGATAAGTATTCAGCCCCTTTGCTCAGTATAACACATAGTGATAAGTATTCAGCCCCTTTGCTCAGTATAACACATGGTCATAAGTATTCAGCACCTTTGCTCAGTATAACACATGGTCATAAGTATTCAGCACCTTTGCTCAGTATAACACATGGTGATAAGTATTCAACCCCTTTGCTCAGTATAACACATGGTGATAAGTATTCAGCCCCTTTGCTCAGTATAACACATGGTCATAAGTATTCAGCCCCTTTGCTCAGTATAACACATGGTGATAAGTATTCAGCCCCTTTGCTCAGTATAACACATGGTGATAAGTATTCAGCCCCTTTGCTCAGTATATCACATGGTCATAAGTATTCAGACCCTCTGCTCAGACGCTCATATGTAAGTCCCATGCTGTCCATTTCCTTGTGATCCTCCTTGAGATGGTTCTGCTCCTTCATTGGGGTCCAGCTGTGTGTAATTACACTGATAGGACGTGATTTGGAAAGGCGCACACCTGTGTATATAAGACCTCACCGCTCACACTGCATGTCACACCATATGAGGATCATGAGGTCAAAGGAGCTGCCCAAGGAGACAGAGACAGAATTGTGGCAAGGCACAGATCTGGCCAAGGTTACAGAAGAATTTCTGCACTACTCAAGGTTCCTAAGAGCACAGTGGCCTCCATAATCCTTACATGGAAGAAGTTTGGGACCAGCAGAACTCTGCCTAGACCCGGCCGTCCAGCCAAACTGAGCAATCGTGGGAGATGAGCCTTGGTGAGAGGTAAAAAAGAACCCCAAGATCACTGCGGCTGAGCTCCAGAGATGCAGCAGGGAGATGTGAGAAAGTTGCACAAAGTCACCTATCACTGCAGCCTCCAGCAGTCCGGCCTTTATGGCAGAGTGGCCTGACAGAAGCCTCTCCTCAGTGCAAGACAAATGAGAGCCGCATAGAGTTTACAAAAAAAAAAACACATGAAGGATCCCAGACTATGAGGAATCTCTGCTCTGATGAGACCAAGAACTTTTTGGTGATAATTCTAAGCGGTATGTGTGGAGAAAACCAGGCACTGCTCATCACCTGTTCAATACAATCCCCACAGTGAGACATGGTGGTGGGAGCATCATGCTATGGGGGCAGGGACAGGACGACTTCCTGCAATTGAAGGAAAGATGAATGCGGCCAAGTACAGAGATATCCTGGAAGAAAACCTCTATCAGAGTGCTCTGGACCTCAGACTTGGCCGAAAGGTCACCTACCAACAAGACAATGACCCTAAGCACACAGCTAAAATAACAAAGGAGCGGCTTCAGAACAACTCTGTGACCATTCTTGACCGGCACAGCCAGAGCCCTGACCTAAACCCAAATGAGCATCTCTGGAGAGACCTGAAAATGGCGTCCACCAACGTTCACCATCCAACCTGACAGAAGTGGAGAGGATCTGCAAGGAAGAAGGGCTGAGGATCCCCAAATCCAGGATCCCAAGAAGACTCATGGCTGTACTAGCTCAAAAGGGAGGGTGCCTCTACTCAATACTGAGCAAAGGGGCTGAATACTTATCACCATGTGCTATACTGAGCAAAGGGGCTGAATACTTATGACCATGGGATATACTGAGAAAAAGGGCTGAATACTTATGACCATGTGTTATAGTGAGCAAAGGGGCGGAATACTTATGAGCATGTGATATTTCAGTTTTTCTTTTTAATAAAATTTGCAAAAATTTCTATATGAACTTTTTTGAATTAACCAAATGTCTGCAAAGAAACAAAGAATGAAAAATTTAAAGGGGTCTGAATACTTTCCGTACCCACTGTATATTCCAATGATTGAAGATACTTCTATCGATATCCGAAGATAAGTGTTCCAGTAACTGAAGATACATTTTCCAATAACTGCAGATAAGTCTTCCAGTAACTGAAGATACATCTTCCAATAACTGCAGAAACATTTTCCAATAACTGCAGATAAGTCTTCCAATAACTGCAGATAAGTCTTCCAATAACTGCAGATAAGTCTTCCAATAACTGCAGATAAGTCTTCCAATAACTGCAGATAAGTCTTCCAATAACTGCAGATAAGTCTTCCAATAACTGAAGATACATCTTCCAATAACTGCAGATAAGTCTTCCAATAACTGAAGATAAGTCTTCCAATAACTGCGGATAGGTCTTCCAATAACTGCAGATAAGTCTTCCAATAACTGAAGATAAGTCTTCCAATAACTGCGGATAGGTCTTCCAATAACTGCAGATAAGTCTTCCAATAACTGCAGATAAGTCTTCCAATAACTGCAGATAAGTCTTCCAATAACTGAAGATACATTTTCCAATAACTGCAGATAAGTCTTCCAATAACTGCAGATAAGTCTTCCAATAACTGCAGATAAGTCTTCCAATAACTGCAGATAAGTCTTCCAATAACTGAAGATACATTTTCCAATAACTGCAGATAAGTCTTCCAATAACTGCAGATAAGTCTTCCAATAACTGAAGATACATCTTCCAATAACTGCAGATAAGTCTTCCAATAACTGAAGATACATCTTCCAATAACTGCAGATAAGTCTTCCAATAACTGCAGATACATCTTCCAATAACTGCAGATAAGTCTTCCAATAACTGAAGATACATCTTCCAATAACTGCAGATAAGTCTTCCAATAACTGAAGATACATCTTCCAATAACTGCAGATAAGTCTTCCAATAACTGAAGATACATTTTCCAATAACTGCAGATATGTCTTCCAATAACTGAAGATAAGTCTTCCAATAACTGAAGATAAGTCTTCCAATAACTGAAGATACATCTTCCAATAACTGCAGATAAGTCTTCCAATAACTGAAGATACATCTTCCAATAACTGCAGATAAGTCTTCCAATAACTGAAGATACATTTTCCAATAACTGCAGATAAGTCTTCCAATAACTGAAGATATGTCTTCCAATAACTGCAGATAAGTCTTCCAATAACTGAAGATACATTTTCCAATAACTGCAGATAAGTCTTCCAATAACTGCAGATACATCTTCCAATAACTGCAGATAAGTCTTCCAATAACTGCAGATAAGTCTCTTCCAATAACTGCAGATAAGTCTTCCAATAACTGCAGATAAGTCTTCCAATAACTGCAGATAAGTCTTCCAATAACTGCAGATAAGTCTTCCAATAACTGCAGATAAGTCTTCCAATAACTGCAGCCACATCTTTCATCTCAGCATGGCTGTGTGTCCAGTTGGGACCCGGCCACTCTCTGCCCTTATTCAGATTGATGTGTGTTGCCACATGGTGAGGTTTAATATTAGAGTGTAGGTAGTGTCCCGATTTGGGTACACCTTGTCGCAGTGGGATGGCTTTATGCTTAGTGCTTACTAAGTCCCCTATGTTTATGTATATGCATCCTGCTTTTATCAGTTACAGCAGGGTATATGTTTATATGATTTCCTTCTTTGTTGTTTTTATTAGGGCTTACAAGCTGCATGCTCACTAAAGGCTGCTTTACACGCAGCGACGTCGCTAACGAGGCCGGATGTGCATCACGAATTCCGTTACCCCAACGACATCTCGTTAGCGACGTCGCTGCGTGAAAAGCCCCCTTTAGTCATACTCCGTCTCACTCTTTTGTTATCTTCCAATAACTGAGGATAACTCTTTCTTATTCATACTATTTTGGGGTACAGATGATGATTTTTCTACTTTTTTAAACCCATTTTTAGGAGGTGATTGGATAAAATCTGCATTTTGTACCGGTTACATGCTGCAATGTTTTCTAGTGGGAGGTTTGGAGATCCCCGGTAAGCGTATCAGAACCCCGCCAGTCGTAACG
Source organism: Anomaloglossus baeobatrachus (assembly GCF_048569485.1). NCBI lineage: Eukaryota > Metazoa > Chordata > Amphibia > Anura > Aromobatidae > Anomaloglossus > Anomaloglossus baeobatrachus. The sequence continues at coordinate 6,134,788 of NC_134355.1, read as the reverse complement.
CATCTGCACCCCTGAGATCGTGGGGGCTTTCATTGGCCGACAGTGGAAGCCGTCTCCGGTCTTATCACGTAGGTGCCACGGTCACTATTAACCCCAGCATGTAAGCGGTTAAGCAATGGAGATCTGTGTTCTCGACACTCCTCGAAGTAGCAGACAGCCTGGTTATGTATATCACGTTGTGGAGGTGTAAATGGATCCCCATGCGGTCAGCTGCACGAATATCCATCATAATGGAGTGAGGGGTTAAGACTGGACAGCATTGTACATCTGGTTATGTGGTCAGATGTCCTCAGGTTGTCACCATCTCTGGCCGTCTGATGACTTTGCTGCCTGACACTCAGCTCTGAAGGCCACTTTGTCAGGCAGATATTCGGATAGTATTGGGCACAGGTAGAGCCTGTTGTGTCTTCTACTAGTATTCTCACCAGTTTCAGTCATGATGCCTACTGTGCCGGTCTAGAGACGTTCCACCACACAATCTCCGACATACAGGTAGGAAGACTCGTACAATGCATCCCGATACATTTCATGTTCTTTAGACACAAACATAAGATTAGGAAAGAAAATATCAGTCTGCTCTAGAGAACAGAGGATTGAAGACCCCATCTTCAGAGCAGGAGCAGTGGCCGGGTGACCGAAATCCCCAGACACACCAGTCCAGCTGACAATGATCGGTGTCAGACAGCTACTTCCTGCCAAGAAGTCAACTGGCCACAAAGTGTGAGATGTTGCACAGTGGACTCTTTGTAGTTTTGTCTGGTGGACCACCTTCCTGCAGTTGGGGGGGCCTCCAGAACGTGCAGGTGATGGGGCATTACCATAGACAACATGCACACGGCCCCTATCGTCCAGGCTGGAAATGTCTGCTCTCTGCACCTGTGTTTCTCTCCACTTCCTCGATGTTCTCCGTGCACACCGCTTGTGGGTTTCGTCCATGTACAAATATGTGTGGAATTGCTTCTCCATAAATAAGCGATAAGTGCACTGGGTGATAATCTCACTTTGAAGTATCAGGGGGAAAACTAGGCCTAAAGTCACGTGAAGGAAAAACCACCCAGGCCCCATTTTACAACGCTTCAACAATTACAGCTAATTGGAGGCAGCGGTGTCGTAAAGATCGGCTATCACCTGCGGAGCTGTGTTCTGTTACTATAAATACAGAGCACTGACCCTGCAGACATTCGCTCTTGGGAGTTGCCGAGAACAACATTTGTGGGATTTTTGCCAATCAATGAGGCCTTCTCATAAAATCCACTGCGCAGGCGGCCCATTCACAGCCTTCACCAGGGACCCCGCTACCAAGAACAAGGTGGTGAGAAGAAACCAACAGTGAAGAAAGAGTGACGTGTCCTCCTGTGGAGGCCATAATGGACAGAGCCATCAATCTTCAGGAGCAGAGGCTCCCCACAAACACTTCTAGGGCAGATCAGCCATGGACAGTGTGAAGAGTTGGAACATGGTCTTCTGAATATTCTTACATTGATGGCCGTACACAACAATCAGTATTTTTACCTTTTGTGCCCCCTATTTCCTCATAGATGGTGGCATGCGAGCCGGACCCTCACTCCTCCTGTAACTGGTGGTCTATGTGTTAAGGCCCCGTCACATGCAGCGACGTATCTACCGGATTCCGTGACGCACATCCGGCATCGTTAGCGACGTCGTTGCGTGTGACACGCACAAACGTCCGTTAACGATGGAAAATACTCACCAAAATCGTCCATTGTTGACACGTCGTTCCTTTTTAAAAAATCGTTGATTGTAGAGGACGCAGGTTGTTCGTCGTTCCCGAGGCAGCGCACATCACTACGTGTGACACCTCGGGAACGACGAACTGCAGCTTACCTGCGACCGCCGGCAATGAGGAAGGAAGGAGGTGGGCGGGATGTTACGGCCGCTTATCTCCGCCCCTCCGCTTCTATTGGGCGGCCGCTGTGTGGCCCGCACAAACCGCCCCCTTAGAAAGGAGGCGGATCGCCGGCAACAGCGACGTCACTAGGCAGGTAAGTCCCATGTAACGGCTCCTAACAATACTGTGTGCCAGCAATTTGCCCGTGACGCACAAACGACGGGGGCGGGTACGCTCGCTAGCGATATCGCTGCGTGTCAAGCACCCTTTACTGTCTGATGTCTTTACTGTCTGTACATGTCCCCTCTGAATTGTAAAGTGCTACGGAATATGTTGGCGCTACAGAAATAAAAGTTATTATTATCGCACCAATGCGCGCTGATCTGGAAGGGGAAGACAATGGCTGTGACCACACAGGAGCATGACATGGACCTGCGAGGATACGAGGATCAGTAACCGGATCTGTACCAGCTCCTTCACATCACGCTGGAACATAAAGATAGAGGTAACGTACAATGTCGCCATCATGAAGCCATTATCCAGAGGAGAGCGGCCCCTCGGGGACTCGTTATTGGCTGTTAATTCTGATGGATTTGTGTTTAACAGGATTTACAATGAAGACACGGTCTGTAGAGAAGGAGAAAGCCCGGATTATTGGTGCAAGTGTTATGTGTCCATATGGTGCTGTACCGTCTGCACGTGCGGCCCATATTGTCACTGATAGTATATGCATCAATATATATATACACATAGCACTGTGCAAAAGCCTGGGCAGGTGTGGAGCAAATGCCGAAGAAAAGAAGGTCCAAAATACAAGTGCTAAAACTTTATTTTATCAATTAATAAGATACAAAATAACTGGAGAAAAGCAAAACGGAAATGCCCTGAATGACCGCCCGTCTCCTCCGTCCTCAGTATTCAGTGACCGCCCATCTCCTCTATCCTCAGTATTCAGTGACCGCCCGTCTCCTCCGTCCTCAGTATTCAGTGACCGCCCGTCTCCTCCGTCCTCAGTATTCAGTGACCGCCCGTCTCCTCCGTCCTCAGTATTCGGTTCCCGCCCGTCTCCTCCGTCCTCAGTATTCAGTGACCGCCCGTCTCCTCTATCCTCAGTATTCAGTGACCGCCCGTCTCCTCTATCCTCAGTATTCAGTGACCGCCCGTCTCCTCCGTCCACAATATTCAGTGACCGCCCGTCTCCTCCATCCACAGTATTCAGTAACCGCCCGTCTCCTCCGTCCACAGTATTCAGTGACCGCCCGTCTCCTCCGTCCACAATATTCAGCGACCGCCCGTCTCCTCCGTCCACAGTATTCAGTGACCGCCCGTCTCCTCCGTCCACAGTATTCAGTGACCGCCCATCTCCTCCATCCTCAGTATTCAGTGACTGCCCGTCTCCTCCATCCTCAGTATTCAGTGACCGCCCTTCTCCTCCGTCCTCAGTATTCAGTGACCGCCCGTCTCCTCCATCCTCAGTATTCAGTGACCGCCGTCTCCTCCATCCTCAGTATTCAGTGACCGCCCGTCTCCTCCATCCTCAGTATTCAGTGACCTCCCATCTCCTCCATCCTCAGTATTCAGTGACTGCCCGTCTCCTCCGTCCTCAGTATTCAGTGACTGCCCATCTCCTCCATCCTCAGTATTCAGTGACTGCCCATCTCCTCCCTCCTCAGTATTCAGTGACCGCCCGTCTCCTCTGTCCTCAGTATTCAGTGACCGCCCGTCTCCTCCGTCCTCAGTATTCAGTGACTGCCCGTCTCCTCCATCCTCAGTATTCAGTGACCGCCCTTCTCCTCCATCCTCAGTATTCAGTGACCGCCCGTCTCCTCCGTCCTCAGAATTCAGTGATCGCCCGTCTCCTCCGTCCTCAGAATTCAGTGATCACCCGTCTCCTCCGTCCACAGTATTCAGTGACCGCCCGTCTCCTCCGTCCTCAGAATTCAGTGATCGTCCGTCTCCTCCGTCCACAGTATTCAGTGACCGCCCGTCTCCTCCGTCCTCAGTATTCAGTGACCGCCTGTCTCCTCCGTCCTCAGAATTCAGTGACCGCCCGTCTCCTCCATCCTCAGTATTCAGTGACCGCCCGTCTCCTCCGTCCTCAGTTTTCGTTGACCGCCCGTCTCCTCCGTCCTCAGTATTCAGTGACCGCCCGTCTCCTCCGTTTATCACCTCCAGGACTTCTTATTATTAATCACATTGACTGGATGTTGGGGATCGTTGTCCGACTGTAGAATAAATCTGGAGCCTATTAGATGCCTCATTAATGGTATCACACAATGGAGAAGTGTCTGCCTGGATTTCTCATTATTGAGGACACCAAGAAATGGACAACATTGAGGATCAGAGAAGCAGAGGTCGGCCATTTTGTGCAGCAGAAGCTGTGGTGCAGTGTCATCAGCTCTGGACTGGCAGCCACCAGAAGGACTATCTACTGTGAGGACACGTCTGCTCAGAACTCGTCTTTAGGAGGAAATTCAGCCAAAACCCAAACCATTTACATGGAAATAAGACCAAGTGACCGTTACCATCCCGGGGAGCAGGTGCCGGGACTGAGGAGTCAGAATGGGAAGTATTCGGCTGTAACAGAAGCAGATAGTTCCTGAAGGGACGGAGAACGGTACAATAATGGGGGTCTGCAGGAGCGGTGATGATGAACGGCACAATAATGGGGGTCTACAGGAGCGGTGATGTTGAACGGCACAATAATGGGGGTCTGCAGGAGCTGTGACGCTGAGCGGCACAATAATGGGGGTCTGCAGGAGCGGTGACGCTGAACGGCACAATAATGGGGGTCTGCAGGAGCGGTGACACTGAACGGCACAATAATGGGGGTCTGCAGGAGCGGTGCCGCTGAATGGCACAATACTGGGGGTCTGCAGGAGCGGTGATGTTGAACAGCACAATAATGGGGGTCTGCAGGAGCGGTGATGTTGAACGGCACAATAATGGGGGTCTGCAGGAGCGGTGACGCTGAACGGCACAATAATGGGGGTCTGCAGGAACGGTGACGCTGCACGGCACAATAATGGGGGTCTGCAGGAGCAGTGACGTTGAACGGCACAATAATGGGGGTCTGCAGGAGCAGTGACGCTGAATGACACAATAATGGGGGTCTGCAGGAGCGGTGACGCTGAACGGCACAATAATGGGGGTCTGCAGGAGCGGTGATGTTGAACGGCACAATAATGGGGGTCTGCAGGAGCAGTGACACTGAACGGCACAATAATGGGGGTCTGCAGGAGCGGTGACGCTGAACGGCACAATAATGGGGGTCTGCAGGAGCAGTGACACTGAACGGCACAATAATGGGGGTCTGCAGGAGCGGTGACGCTGAACGGCACAATAATGGGGGTCTGCAGGAGCAGTGACGCTGAACGGCCCAATAATGGGGGTCTGCAGGAGCAGTGACGCTGAACGGCACAATAATGGGGGTCTGCAGGAGCAGTGACGCTGAACGGCACAATAATGGGGGTCTGCAGGAGCAGTGACACTGAACGTCACAATAATGGCGGTCTGCAGGAGTGGTGACGCTGAACGGCACAATAATGGGGGTCTGCAGGAGCAGTGACGCTGAACGGCACAATAATGGGGGTCTGCAGGAGCAGTGACACTGAACGGCACAATAATGGGGGTCTGCAGGAGCAGTGACACTGAACGGCACAATAATGGGGGTCTACAGGAGCAGTGACGCTGATTGGCACAATAATGGGGGTCTGCAGGAGCGGTGACGCTGAACAGCACAATAATGGGGGTCTGCAGGAGCGGTGACGCTGAACGGCACAATAATGTGGGTCTGCAGGAGCGGTGATGTTGAATAGCACAATAATGGGGGACTGCAGGAGCGGTGACGCTGAACAGCACAATAATGGGGGTCTGCAGGAGCGGTGACGCTGAACGGCACAATAATGGGGGTCTGCAGGAGCGGTGATGTTGAATAGCACAATAATGGGGGACTGCAGGAGCGGTGATGTTGAACGGCACAAAAATGGGGGTCTGTAGGAGCGGTGATGTTGAACGGCACAATAATGGGGGTCTGCAGGAGCGGTGATGTTGAACGGCACAATAATGGGGGTCTGCAGGAGCGGTGATGTTGAACGGCACAATAATGGGGGTCTGCAGGAGCGGTGATGTTGAACAGCACAATAATGGGGGTCTGCAGGAGCGGTGATGTTGAATGGCACAATAATGGGGGTCTGCAGGAGCGGTGATGTTGAATGGCACAATAATGGGGGTCTGCAGGAGCGGTGATGTTGAACGGCACAATAATGGGGGTCTGCAGGAGCGGTGACGTTGAACGGCACAATAATGGGGGTCTGCAGGAGCGGTGACGTGGGACGGCACAATAATGGCGGTCTGCAGGAGTGGTGACGCTGAACGGCACAATAATGGGGGTCTGCAGGAGCGGTGACGCTGAACGGCACAATAATGGGGGTCTGCAGGAGCGGTGATGCAGTTATAAATCCACTGTCAGTTCCTAGTGATGGACCTTCGCTTGGCCGGCTGCACGGTGGAATGTCTCCGCTCTCCTTCCCACACTTCTTCTTTAGCTCCCTGGTTTATACAGTTGGGGTATCACGTGTCACTATTATCCCAGCTCAGCGTGTGGATGTCGGTGCGCTCGGCTCCCACTATTTTTCCTCTGACCGTGGACTCATCTCTGTGGTTATTCATACTCCGGATATTTCTACTTCCATCGGAGTCCAGCTCTCCTTCGGTGGTTATGGTGGATTCCTCACATTCCAGTCGAGTCTGCACCAATCCACGGCACGCGGGATCCGACACCGGCTTTCTAGCGTCCAAAAGTTATTTGTATGACACATTTTTTACATCAGTGGCCCCATACCAGGGAGTCACGGCACCTGGCAGGTAAGTTTTTCCAAGGAGTGTCCTATCACTTACATCACCGTAATATAAGGTATAAAACTAGAGGAGAGGAGCCTCATGTCAGAGACTGAAAGTCCGATAATTACTGGGGACGGAACGGCGGAGTGCCCACAAACACCGTGTATGGAGAGAGGACTCCTACCTGGAGAGAGAAGTGCAGAAAACCCAATCAATACCAATAAGATGGCGACGTGTGCAACCAGGAGGAAACACGGGCCAATAGCCGTCACCATGCTGCAGCTCATAGAGAGCAGAAAAGCATTCTGGGTAATAAAGTGGGGCACCGTGACAAGTGAAAGTACTTTATGGCTCCTCCAACTGGTCTATGTATTGCTGAAATCTTATGTAATGGCGAGGCTGTGGGTTCATGGAGGTTATTCGGGAAGGGTTTATAGGCCTAAGAGCAGAAGTCTATTAGTAATTGCTATATGAAATGAAAGCTGCGCACCAAATTCAGAGAAATATGGACAAGCATAACTGCTGTATAATACATAAGGCATGAAACAAACAACTAGCCATATGAACAATGGAAACAATTGAAATGTGACACTGCATAACGGCTGAGGATTATTTGAAAAAAGAGATATTTAGCTAATGTATTGATCAATTCATTACTGCCCCATAACCACTTCACGGTAATCTCTTATTGGTAATTGCTGTCTTCACCCCCGATAACCACAGCTGTGTAACCAGGAGTAGACGAGAGCATCCAGGATGCAGAGTGCAGGAGGATGCGGCTCCTTAACTCTAAGCTGCTCCTCTATGCAGAGGCAGAGCAAAAACTCATTTAAAATAGTAATTACTTTAATAGATATGCATAAAAAAATATAAAAATGGAAAAAGTATATACAGTATATCACAGAAGTGAGTACACCCCTCACATTTTTGTAATTCTTTTATTATATTATTTCTTGGGACAGCGCTGCAGATCTGACCCTGTGATACAATGTACAATGTCAGTGTATAACAGTGTACATATCTTGTCCTCTAAATAGCTCCACACATAGCCATTAATGTCTGGTGACAAAGGTGAGTACACCCCTAAGTGATAATGGCCACATTGTGCCCTTGGTGGGAATATTTTGTTTGGCCGCCATTATTTCCAGCGCGACCTCAACCCTCTTGGGCGTGGAGGACACTAGACCTTCACAGGAGCCGCTGGATCCTCTTCCATGACAACATCATGGAGCTGGTGGACAATAGAAACCCTGCACGCGCTCCTTCACCTTCCGTTTGAGGACGCCCCACAGATGCTTCATAGGGTTTAATTCTGGAGGCTGGTCCAGCCCCGTTCCCTCAGTTTCTTTAGCAAGGCAATGGTGGTCTCAGAGGTGTGTTTGGGGTCATTATTGTGATGACCCAGCATCTGGCCACTTGTGTGGGGGATGAACTGTTCTTAATTAGGCCAGACGTATTATTCCATTGTTTGGTAAATCATTAGAAGTTAGCCTCTTTTTCATGCAAGACTGACCAGAGCCCTAGTGTCTGTTAAGTGGGGACTGAGTCAGCCCCTTTGACTTGGCTACATCAATCAGAGGAAATTTATGCAGTCGGATTGAACTATCGACCAATGAGAGAACAGTCATGTCCCACTAATCCTGTAAGAAGCAATACCCTGATATGAGAACTGAGGGGTATAAAAAAGGGCCTTGCTCCTGTCAAAAAAATTCATTCTACAGAACTTCAGCCTTGGATCCACGGTTCCAGCTGGAGGATCACAGAACTGCCTCACTGCTCAACACTAAGCCCAACACTGTCCAAGGGCTCCAAAACCAGGGAGGCTTATATGATAGCATACAGATTGAATATTGGGCCACCAACACCTCGTTGGATTTGTTGCAGAAATTGGTCCGTTGAGATGCCCAGAATGTTTAAGAGGATGATGAAAATCCCGCTGAGGTTGACCCAGAGGAATTTAACTGTATGAAAGATCAAGGATCCAGAGGCAGTTTAGAAACAATGACCCAGTCCCAAGCAGCCCGAATCTAGGAATTGTTGGCCGCATTGGGACCCAGAGCCTCAAGTGGGCAGAGGGCTTGTGTTATGCAATCAATTTTGGGAATTCCAGTTCCGCCAGCGCCGGCCCCTTCCTCCATGATAATCCAGCACCAAAGAAACTATTTCCGTTACAGGGACATGCCAGTATTTAACCCCTTCACCTTCCTGACATGGCCATTTTTTTACAATTCTGACTTGTGTCACTTTGACAGGTTAAAAGTCTGAAATACTTCAACGGATCCTGGTGATTCTGACATTGTTTTCGCAATTTTCAAACTTTGAAATTTTATGCCCATAAATCCAACAGATATGTCATACAAAATAGTTACTAAATAACATTTCCCACATGTTACTTTACACCAGCGCAATTTTTGAAACATTTTTTTATTTCTGTTAGGAAGTTAGAAGGGTTCAAAGTTCATCAGCAAGTTCTAATTTTTCCAGAAAAATTTACAAAACCAATTTTTTAGGGACCACATCACATGTACACTGTGTGCAGAATTATTAGGCAGATGAGTATTGTGATTACATGACACTTTTTATACATGTCGTCCTACTCCAAGCTGTATAGGCTGAGACCCAACTACCAATGAAGTAACCCAGGTGATGTGCGTCTCTGTAATGAGGAGGGGTGCGGTGTAATGACATCAACACCCGATATAAGGGGTGCGCAATTATTAGGCAACTTCCTTTCCTTTGGCAAAATGGGTCAGAAGAGAGATGTGACGGGCTCTGAAAAGTCCATATTGTGAGATGTCTTGCAGAGGGACGCAGCAGTCTTGAAATTGCCAAACTTTTGAAGCGTGATCACCGAACAATCAAGCGTTTCATGGCAAATAGCCAACAGGGTCGCAAGAAGCGCTGGGCAAAAATGGTACAAAATAGCTGCCCATGAATTGAGGAAAATCAAGCGTGAAGCTGCCAAGATGCCATTTGCCACCAGTTTGTCCATATTTCAGAGCTGTAACGTTACTGGAGTATCAAAAAGCACAAGGTGTGCCATACTCAGGGACAGGCCAAGGTAAGGAAGGCTGAAAACCACCACCTCTGACCAAGAAACAGAAGATAAAACCTCAAGACTGGGCCAAGAAATATCTGAAGACTGATTCTTCACAGGTTTAATGGACTGATGAGATGAGAGTGACTCTTGATGGGCAGATGGATGGGCCAGAGGCTGGATCAGTAAAGGGCAGAGAGCTCCACTCCGACTCAGACGCCAGCAAGGTGGAGGTGGGCACTGGTATGGGCTGGGATCAGCAAAGATCAACTTGTGGGACCTTTTTGAGTTGAGGATAGAGTGAAGCTCAACTCCCAGACCTACTGCCAGTTTCTGGAAGACAACTTCTTAAAGCCATGGTACAGGAAGAAGTCGGTATCATTCAAGAAAAACATGATTTTCATGCAGGACAATGCTCCATCACATGCATCCAACTACTCCACAGCGTGGCTGGCCAGTAAAGGGCTAAAAGATGAAAAAATAATGACATGGCCCCCTTGTCACCTGATCTAAACCCCATAGAGAACCTGTGGTCCCTCATAAAATGTAAGATCTACAGGTAGGGAAAACAGTCCACCTCTGGGAGCAGTGTCTGGAGGCTGTGGTGGCTGGAGGCTGTGGTGGCTGGAGGCTGTGGTGGCTGCTGCACGCAATGTGGAGCGTAAACAGATCAAGCAATGACAGAATCTATGTATGGTCGGCTGCTGAGTGTCATCCAGGGCTGTGGAGTTGGTAAGCCAAACCTGCGGCTCTGACTCCTTAATTTCCCCTGCACTGACTCCAACTCCGACATATATTGCTTATATTTAAGTGAAAAATGTAGTACAATGTGAACATCAGACATTTAATCATCTTTATGATACAATAATCAAGATATTTAGATAAAATATATTTAATGGAATACAACTTTAGAACACAAAAAACTGTAATAAATTGTAAGTATGCAATACACTATGTAATATATATATATATATATATATATATATATATATATATATTACAATCTATGAATTTGTTGTAAGAAATAGAATTGCCTCCATCAGATCCTCCTTCGCAGATGACCTCAAATCTGACCTAATAATGTTAAGGCTGGAGAACAACCTCTCTACAGTAACTTGGGTTGAAGGCAAAACCGTAACCACATGGGCAACATCTCTAACACTTTTCGGGTATAAAGGAATTGCCTCATGCACACTCAGTTTTGATGACCGGTTGAAGTTTTCTATTTCTTTGAGAGCAAGTGAAAACTTTTGCTGAAATCTGGTCAATCTGCTGCTATAGGAGACGCAGTGACATCTGGCCAATCTGCTGGTATAGGAGACGCGTGACATCTGGACAATCTGCCGCTATAGGAGACGCAGTGACATCTGGCCAATCTGCTGGTATAGGAGACGCAGTGACATCTGGCCAATCTGCTGCTATAGGAGACGGAGTGACATCTGGTCAATCTGCTGCTATAGGAGACGCAGTGACATCTGGACAATCTGCTGCTATAGGAGACGCAGTGACATCTGGCCAATCTGCTGGTATAGGAGACGCAGTGACATCTGGTCAATCTGCTACTATAGGAGACGCAGTGACATCTGGCCAATCTGCTGCTATAGGAGACGCAGTGACATCTGGCCAATCTGCCGCTATAGGAGACGGAGTGACATCTGGCAAATCTGCTGCTATAGGAGACGCAGTGACATCTGGCCAATCTGCTGGTATAGGAGACGCAGTGACATCTGGTCAATCTGCTGCTATAGGAGACGCAGTGACATCTGGCCAATCTGCTGCTATAGGAGACGCAGTGACATCTGGCCAATCTGCCGCTATAGGAGACGGAGTGACATCTGGCCAATCTGCCGCTATAGGAGACGCAGTGACATCTGGCCAATCTGCTGCTATAGGAGACGGAGTGACATCTGGCAAATCTGCTGCTATAGGAGACGGAGTGAAATCTTGTTCCTTGCGGCAACGCTTTGCCTGCTCCATGTCATCCAAATACTTGTCACAGTTAAACTCCCCATCTGATGAGGATGAAGATATGGCAGCAGTAGCACTGTCAGGACCCAAGTCCTCTTGCGACTGGCAGTCCCGTAGCCACTCATCCTAACTGCTACCTCAGTCGGAGCTTCTTTTCCTTTAGTAAGCTGTTAATCATCAAGCAGTATACGATGACTTGGGTCTACATAAACAGCTGCCAGAAGAATTTTATTTTCCAATAGCTGTGTCTCTCTCCGTTTGATTGAAGCAAAATTGCGATCTACAATTAAACCTCCTCTTTGGGACAGGCAAAATAGCAAGTTCTTCCACTCCCTTATGAAAATGTCAGGAGTTAAGTCCTCATCTTGTAATTTTTTGGACACAGTAAATGGGTGATTAAGAAATTCCTTCAACTCAGCCACCTGTGTCCATTGACCTTTTATTAGGGTTACCTGAGGGTTCGCTATATCTATAAGAAACAGTTTTAGTTCAAGCAATCGCTCAGTCATTAAATAAGTGCTGGCCCACCGAGTGGCTTGATCGACAATTGCCCCTTTCCCAGCACGTCTCTTCAAGACGGAATCAATTTTAGGGGTTCTGGCGGCAATAACCAATTTCCTCACTTTTCCAATCAGATTTCCAGCATGTCCCTCTTGCAGACTCTCTTATTGCCGGCTGCAGCGTGTGCACAACACAGCGCATTTGATGAATAGGACAGTGTTCTGAAGCAGCTTCAACAAGATCATCTAATCCTAAAGTATCATGTTGCTGTTCTTCTGCTGTAATATCTGTGTTCCTCAGTGACATGAGCAGCGCTGCGGCTCCACCTCACACACACTGAATGCTGCATTCTCTTCTAGCTGCTGCTCATTCCTCTCATTCATCAGTTTAATTGTACCTATGTTTGAAGCATTGTCTGTAATTTTTCTAATCTGCTTTTGCTATTGAGAACATTATCTATGAGCTCAGAAACCTTTCAGGTGATGCGGTTTTGTAAAAAGCTGATCTGCTTTTGCAGCTGAAAAACGTATCCTCAAAAACGCAGCAAAAACGCTGTGTGTGAATGTAGCCTTAGATCAGGAACAGAACAGCCATTTATAGGAGATTTCATAACGTTCCCAAATTCCTATGAAAACATATTCAGCACATTCTGCATTGCACGCTGGACCCAATGTATTATAGATTTTAGGAGTTGGAGTCGCTCCATTTTATACCGACTCCACCAAAATGAACACCGCCTCTGACTCCACAGCCCTGATGTCATCATAAAAAAGGGGGCGATATTGGGCACTCATTTTTTGGGGTGTTGTTTTTGCAGTCAGGAATGTTTATTTCTACATTTTGTGCAGTTATATTGGTTACCTGGTGACAATAAACAAGGGAGATGGGAATAGATTTGGATTTTATTAAGTTGCCCAATAATTCTGCACAGTAATAGTCACCTGCACAAACAGATCCCCCTAAGAAGCCAAATCTAAAACCCCTCCGACTGCCAAAAATATTAAGAGGGCTCGGAAGGGCAGGAACGCCATTCAGATTTTTTAAAGCAAAATTAACTATAATCATTAGCGGACACCATGTCGTGTTTGGAGACCCCCTGAGTTGCCTAAACAGTGGAGCTCCCCCACAAGTGACCCCATTTTGGAAACTAGACCCCTGAATAACTTGATCTAGGTGCTTGGTGAGCACCTGGAACCCCCGGGGCTTCACAGAATTTTATAACATTTAGCTGTGAAAACAAAAAAAAAATTTAATCACAAAAATATTGCGTTAACGCCAAATTGTTCACATTCACTAGGTTAACAGGAGATAATTAACCATAGAATTGGCTGTGCAATTTCTCCTGAGTGCGCCAGTACCCCATATGTGTTCGAAAACTACTTTTGAGGCACAGTACAAAGTGAAGACGGGAAGGAGCGCCATAGTGGAGTGCAGATTTAGTTGGAATGGTTGCGGGTTTCATGTCAAATTGGTAGAGCCCCTGAGGTGCCAGAACAGCAGAAACCCCCACACATGACCCCATTTTACAAACTGCACCCCTCAATTAATTAATCTAGAGCTGCAGTGAGCATATTAACACTACAGGTGTGTCACAAAATGTTATTCTACTGGGTGGTGAACAAAAAATAATTACATTTTTACCATCAAATTGTTGTTTTTTCCCCAGATTTCCAATTTTAAAGAAAGGGAATAGATAATAAAGGCCCCATAATGTATTACACAATTTCTCCTGAACGTGGCAATACCCCACATGTGCAAATAAGCCCTTGTGCCCAGTACATTGCAGTGCCCGTACATTGCAGTGCCCGTACATTGTGGCCAGCTCATGCACCCCATACAGTTAAATGGGTTCTCCTCACTACAACAACGCCAAACATGTGGACGCTCACTGTGGCTTAGGCACATTGTGTGGCTCAGAAGAGAGGGGGACATTTGGATTGGGAGCGCAGATTTTGCATGATTTCTTTTTGAGGGGGGAGCCATAGTGTTTTTCAAGAGCTTTTGTGCTACCAGTGATGTGGAAGCCCCCTATATTTCCATTAGCAGATGACGGACTTGAGTGGGAACTTGTGTTTTTGTGGGTTGAGGTGAATTCTATTTCGTGACAATTTTGGTACAGAACATTTGGGATCAGTTCACATTTATCCTGTGCTCCATGCTGAGCACTTAGGCAATGTGCGCACGCTGCTTTTTTTCATGCGTTTCCGCAGAGTTTTGAGCTGCAGCGTTTTAATGCAAAATTGCATGCGTTTTGATTTCCAGGCAAAGTCTATGAAAATTTGGGCTTTTTTGTGCGCACGATGCATTTACAAACGCTGCATTTTAGTTGCAGAAAATTTGTCAAAATCCCTGCGTTTGAAGAAGCAGCATGTCAATTGTTTTTCCATTTTGGCAGCGTTTTAACAACATTGAAGTCAATGAGAAATGTCTAAACGCATATTTTTCAAGAAAGAATGTGTTTCACTTGCTTTTTACTAGCGATCTGCATGTGTTTTTGACATATTAAAATCAGGTCTTTCGGTCTCTCTCTGTCCTTTTCTCTATCTCTCTCTCTGTCCATGTTGGTCTATCCCTCCCACCCCCTCTATCATACTCACCGATCCACGATCACCGGCGCGGCGCTGCACGGCGTTCACACTGTGGCGGCTTCTTCTCTTTTGAAAATGCCGGCCGCTCATTAATCCATCTCGTATTCCCTGCTTCCCCTGCCCACCGGCTTGGTTGCAGTCAGACACTCCCCCACGCTGAGTGACAGCTGTCTCACTGCAACCAATCACAGCCGCCGGTGGGCGTGTCTATATCGAGCAGTTAAAAAAATAAATAAATAATTAAAAAAAAAAAAACGACATGCAGTAACCCCCTAATTTTGATACCAGCCAGGGTAAAGCCACACGGCTGAAAGCTGGTATTCTCAGGATGGGGAGCGCCACGTTATGGGGAGCCCCCCAGCCTAACAATATCAGCCAGCAGCCGCCCGGAATTGCCGCATCCATTAGATGCGACAGTCCCAGGATTCTACCCGGCTCATCCCGAATTGCCCTGGTGCGGTGGCAAACGGGGTAATAAGGAGTTAATGGCAGCAGCCCATAGCTGCCACTAAGTCCTAGGTTAATCATGGCAGGCGTCTCCTCGAGATACCTTCCATGATTAACCTGTAAGTTAAAGAAAATAAACACACACATCCAAAAAAATCCTTTATTTGTAATGAAAGACAAACCCCCCCCTCTTTCACGAATTTATTAATCCCTCAAAAACACCTCCAGGTCCAACGTAATCCACGCAAGGTCCCATGACGCTTTCAGCTCTGCTACATCGGAAGCTGACAGGAGCGGCAGTAGAACACCGCCACACCTGTGAGCTCCATGCAGCAACTGAAGTAAGTCGCGCAATCAGCTGTGCTGTCACTGAGGTTACTCGCGGCCATCGCTCTCAGGTGGAGGACTGCAACTGTGGCCGCGAGTAACCTGAGTGAAAGCACAGCTGATCACGCGGCTCACTGCAGTCACTCAGGGGATTTGCATCACAGGTGAGTCTTTCACGTGTTACCGCAAATCAAGCCGTGGCACACGCACAGAGGCGCGCAATCACAATGAAGTCGGGTGAAGTTCATCCGAGTTCATTCTGATCGCGCAGCTCTGTCTCGCAGCCACCCATGCTCTTTTTGACAGTGCGGTCCCACTCGGCTCTGCTGCAAGTCTATGGGGATGCTGCAGAGCCGAGTAGGTCTGTACTGTGAAAAATGTGCATTCTGGATGCTTTTCCCACTCTGTCTATGGCAGAGAAAGCATCCAGAATGCATGAATTCTCCAGGAATGTGTGCACGTTGCGTTCTACCGAATGCGTCTCAGAACGCAGCTTTTTCGGCTGCGTTCTGAGACGCACAGGCAGTGACTTACACGCTGCGGAATTGAACGCAATGTGCGCACATAGCCTTACGTCAGGGTTTCCATCTACATCTCTGAAATACGTGATTCAGGTGAAACCCGCGATCCATTCACTAATGAGGCAGCAGACTCTGTTTTCCCAGCTAACAACACTCGCGTCTCCGCAGCATAAATTGACATGCTGCATCTAAGGAAGCCGCACTGCATGTCAGTTTACGCTGAGGAGAAAAGAAGCACAGTGGGCACGGGATTTCTATCAATCCATCCATTGTGCTTGTACCGCACAATGCAGCGGTTTGGACGTAGTAAAAAGATGCTACATCCAATATGCTGCTATATCTAATCATGAGCAAGCACCCTTACATGTTTTTTGCATCACAGGATTTTGATGGCTATAGTGTTTTTATTTTTCTGCTGACAGAGTCATGTGAGGGCTTGATTTTTTGTGGGATGAGTTGGAGTTTTGATTGGAACTATTTTTAGCCACATAATTTTTGATCGCTTTCTATTTCACTTTTTGTGAGGCAGAATCAAGAAGAAACAGCAACTCAGGAAAAGTTTTGTTTTTTTTTACGCCATAAAAGTGATAAGATAGGTCGGTCTGATTACAGTGATACCACATTTATGTTGTGTTTTTTTATGTTTTGTTGCTTTTACACCATAAAAACAATTTTATAGGAAAAAAAAACAGTTTTTGCATGGCTGTATTCTAAGAGCTATAACTTTTTTATTTTTTTAGCTGACGGAGCTGTGTATGGCGGTTTGATTTTTTGCTTTCAGCGGTACCATTTTTATTCATATATCACTTTTTGATCGCATTTTATTCCACTTTTTTTGTCAGCTGTATGTTGAAAAGACAGTTTCTACATGTTTTTTATTTATTTATTTTACTGTGTTCACTGAAGGGTGACAGTTGACTAGTGTGACAGTTTTTTAGCTCGGGTTGTTATGGATACAGCAATATCACATATGTGTACTTTTTATTTTTTTACACAAATATAACTATTTATTGGAATATTTTTTTAAATTTGTCCTTTATTTTCTGATTTTTTAAAATATTTTTACTTTTTTAATTTTTTTGTTTTACTTGATCACTGGAGGACATCGCAGCTGTCAGCGCTGCAGTGAGTGTGTGAACACTCAGCAGGAACGATTACACAGGCTCTCCGTAGGCTCCCAGTAGTCAGGTGACCCGGAAGTCATCATGATGACCTCAGGTCACCATGACAGCAATCGGGCACTCGTGATTACATGGAAGGGGTCCTGATCAGAGGGGAGAGGGAGAGCGATCCCTCTCCTAATCCCCTAAGTCTTGTGCTCGGTGTTGATCGCGGCAATTAGGGGGTTCAACAGCCTCGTGCAGCGCAGGCACCCTCCGTGGCTGCAGGAGCAGTGACTCAGCTGTCGCGTAAGCTGAGTCACTAGCCGTGATCGCGGGTGTACAGCCCCCTGTGCTCCTACGTGATTTTTGGGACGTACCGGTATGTCCCTGGTCATCAAGGCACGCAAAAATAGGACTTACTGGTGTGGCCCACGTTTGTGAAGGGGTTAAAGAAAAGAAAGCCGCTAGAGAAATCAGTCCCTTTCTTTGTCAGTGAGAGGTTTCACAATTACTAAATAGTTCTGAATAAATTTCCAGTAAAAGTTGGGAAAACCCCAGAAAGTGCTGCAATGCTTCCAGTTTTTCCAGACGATCCTAGTCACGTACAGCATGGACCTTCTCTGGATCCATCCAAAAACCTAAAGACGACATCAGTTACTCCAAAAATTGTACCTCTTGGCCAGCGAAATCACACTTCTCCAGTTTGGCATCTCTTAAGATCTGTAATACCTGTTTACATGTATCTGATGTGTCTCAAGATCGGGTGAGTAGATCAAGATATCACCCAAGTAACCCACCACAAACCTGTCCACCAAATGGTGAAAAGTATCATTCACAAAATACTGGAAAACGGCAGAGGCATTAGTGAGACCAAACGGTGAGACCAAACGGCATGACCAGACTTTTTCCTTCTCTGATTCTAACCAGATTGTAATCTTCCCTTAAGTCCAACTTGGAGAAACACTGAGCTCCCACATTCTGGTAGAATACATCCGGAATCAGAGGGAGAGGATCTGATCTGATTCAAATCCCAAAAGTCCAACAAGGGCGGAGACCCCCATCTTTCCTCTTAGCTAAGAAGAACCCTGCCGCCACGACGCTCAGTAATGTAATCTTTCATGGCTTGTTCCTCTGGGCCACAAAGATTATACAGTCTGGATTTGGGCAGTTTTGCTCCAGAAAGCAGATTAATGGGAAAGTCATATACACGATGGGCAGACAAATCCTGACACCCTTTTCTGCAAATACATCCTCAAAACCTGAAAATAATACGCGAGGACTATGAAGAGACCGTAGAGAGAGAAGTGTTCAGACAATTATAAAAGCAGTAATCTCCCCACTCCATAATATCCCTGGATTGCCAACACAGTACAGGATTATGCTTCACCAACCAGGGTAGACCCAGTACAATGGGGGTGGGAAGACCCTCCAGAACATAGCAGGAGATTACTTCATAATGCAGGGTCCTACCCTCAGTCTTAAGGCCCCTTTACACACTGAGACTTTCTAGCGATCCCACCAGCGATCCGACCTGGCCGGGATCGCTGGAAAGTCTCGTCTCTACATGGTCGCCGGTGAGCTGTCAAACAGGCAGATCTCCCGAGCGGCCAGCCACCAGCCAGCAGCGACCCGTGTAACGATGCTGCGCTTGGTAACCAGGGTAAATATCGGGTAACCAAGCAAAGCGCTTTGCTTGGTTACCCGATATTTACTCTGGTTACCAGCGTACACCGCTTACAGGCTGCCACCGCTGGCTCCCTGTACACGTAGCTAGGGTACACATCAGGTTACTAAGCAAAGCGCTTTGCTTAGTTACCCGATATTTACCCTGGCTACATGTGCAGGGAAATAGCGCTGGCAGCCTGTAAGCGGCGGACGCTGGTAACCCGGGTAAATATCGGGTAACCAAGCAAAGCGCTTTGCTTAGTTACCCAATATTTACCCTTGTTACCAGCGTACATCGCTTACACAGAGTCGGTGCTCGTTGGTCCCCGCTGTCATACACAGCGATGCGTGCTGCACAGCGGGAAACAATGGACCAAAAAATGGTCCTGAACAACTTGTAGCGATCAGCGACCTCACAGCGGGGGCCAGGTCGCTGATGCATGTCACACACTGCAATGTCGCTGGGTAGGTCGCTATTACATCATAAAACCGGTGACGTTACAGCGATATCGCTAGCGATGCTGCAGAGTGTACAGGGGCCTATATATCATGTACAATATATAAGAATAAGGCTGCACATCAAACTTAGCTAATGGTATAATGCCTCAAGCATATGGAAAAATATTGGAATATACAATGAAAAATGCTACTTGCTAATTTGAACATGTGAATAATGAATTGCATACCTGCTATGAATATTAGGAAAAGGAGATATTTAGCAATCGCATTGATCAATGTAACTGAGCCCCAAAACCTCGTCAAGGTATATCTCTATATTGGGGTCCCTAGCTCTGTGACCCTAACTGTGTGTCATCTCATTGCAATTAAAAACTGCTATGGGTGGAGAGGGGTAACTAAGGACTTTCTTATATAGGAGATGGAAAAAACATGGCCGAAAGGGGCGGAGCTGTGTTCACATTCAGAAAAAAAAAAAAAACTACATATAACTGAATAGGATAACTGAAGTGAGCACTAATATATATATATGAGTGCAAGCCAAAAATACATACTATATATAAGAATAAGGCTGCACATCAAATTTAGCTAATGGTATAATGCCTCAAGCATATGGAAAAATATTGGAATATACAATGAAAAATGCTACTTGCTAATTTGAACATGTGAATAATGAATTGCATACCTGCTATGAATATTAGGAAAAGGAGATATTTAGCAATCGCATTGATCAATGTAACTGAGCCCCAAAACCTCGTCAAGGTATATCTCTATATTGGGGTCCCTAGCTCTGTGATTCTTATATATAGTATGTATTTTTGGCTTGCACTCATATATATATATTAGTGCTCACTTCAGTTATCCTATTCAGTTATATGTAGTTTTTTTTTTCTGAATGTGAACACAGCTCCGCCCCTTTCGGCCATGTTTTTTCCATCTCCTATATAAGAAAGTCCTTAGTTACCCCTCTCCACCCATAGCAGTTTTTAATTGCAATGAGATGACACACAGTTAGGGTCACAGAGCTAGGGACCCCAATATAGAGATATACCTTGACGAGGTTTTGGGGCTCAGTTACATTGATCAATGCGATTGCTAAATATCTCCTTTTCCTAATATTCATAGCAGGTATGCAATTCATTATTCACATGTTCAAATTAGCAAGTAGCATTTTTCATTGTATATTCCAATATTTTTCCATATGCTTGAGGCATTATACCATTAGCTAAGTTTGATGTGCAGCCTTATTCTTATATATAGTATGTATTTTTGGCTTGCACTCATATATATATATATTAGTGCTCACTTCAGTTATCCTATTCAGTTATATGTAGTTTTTTTTTTTTCTGAATGTGAACACAGCTCCGCCCCTTTCGGCCATGTTTTTTCCATCTCCTATATAAGAAAGTCCTTAGTTACCCCTCTCCACCCATAGCAGTTTTTAATTGCAATGAGATGACACACAGTTAGGGTCACAGAGCTAGGGACCCCAATATAGAGATATACCTTGACGAGGTTTTGGGGCTCAGTTACATTGATCAATGCGATTGCTAAATATCTCCTTTTCCTAATATTCATAGCAGGTATGCAATTCATTATTCACATGTTCAAATTAGCAAGTAGCATTTTTCATTGTATATTCCAATATTTTTCCATATGCTTGAGGCATTATACCATTAGCTAAGTTTGATGTGCAGCCTTATTCTTATATATAGTATGTATTTTTGGCTTGCACTCATATATATATATTAGTGCTCACTTCAGTTATCCTATTCAGTTATATGTAGTTTTTTTTTTTTTTTTTTTTTCTGAATGTGAACACAGCTCCGCCCCTTTCGGCCATGTTTTTTCCATCTCCTATATAAGAAAGTCCTTAGTTACCCCTCTCCACCCATAGCAGTTTTTAATTGCAATGAGATGACACACAGTTAGGGTCACAGAGCTAGGGACCCCAATATAGAGATATACCTTGACGAGGTTTTGGGGCTCAGTTACATTGATCAATGCGATTGCTAAATATCTCCTTTTCCTAATATTCATAGCAGGTATGCAATTCATTATTCACATGTTCAAATTAGCAAGTAGCATTTTTCATTGTATATTCCAATATTTTTCCATATGCTTGAGGCATTATACCATTAGCTAAGTTTGATGTGCAGCCTTATTCTTATATATAGTATGTATTTTTGGCTTGCACTCATATATATATATTAGTGCTCACTTCAGTTATCCTATTCAGTTATATGTAGTTTTTTTTTTTTTTTTTTTTTTTTTTTCTGAATGTGAACACAGCTCCGCCCCTTTCGGCCATGTTTTTTCCATCTCCTATATAAGAAAGTCCTTAGTTACCCCTCTCCACCCATAGCAGTTTTTAATTGCAATGAGATGACACACAGTTAGGGTCACAGAGCTAGGGACCCCAATATAGAGATATACC
The DNA here is from genome assembly GCF_048569485.1 of Anomaloglossus baeobatrachus. Lineage (NCBI taxonomy): Eukaryota > Metazoa > Chordata > Amphibia > Anura > Aromobatidae > Anomaloglossus > Anomaloglossus baeobatrachus. The sequence goes on along the minus strand of NC_134355.1, from coordinate 6,113,047 downwards.
TTGACGAGGTTTTGGGGCTCAGTTACATTGATCAATGCGATTGCTAAATATCTCCTTTTCCTAATATTCATAGCAGGTATGCAATTCATTATTCACATGTTCAAATTAGCAAGTAGCATTTTTCATTGTATATTCCAATATTTTTCCATATGCTTGAGGCATTATACCATTAGCTAAGTTTGATGTGCAGCCTTATTCTTATATATAGTATGTATTTTTGGCTTGCACTCATATATATATATTAGTGCTCACTTCAGTTATCCTATTCAGTTATATATCATGTACAATCTGTGTCAGGCATTCCTGAGCAAGCAGAGCTGAGTTGATAATATTGATGGAGATGGGTTTTGTTAACAAACTACAGACAAGTCCGTTACTCCTTACAAACCGAGCATCCACCATGCTGACTCCAGCTCCACTGTCCACAAATATGGAAATGTTCTCAGATTTCCTCTCTAGCACTACCTGTGCCCTAAGTACAAACCTAGAATTACATGTCAAGCAAAAACACCCCCCCAACTGCTCACCCCCCACCACAGGTCGGCTCAGTCCCAGACGTTCCTTTTTACTTAGGAACTGAGGGGCAGACTTCAATAAAATGACCTCCCTTACTACAAAAGAAACAACCTTTTCTACTGTGGATCTCAGTGGAATCATGCAAAGGAGTTGTTCCTCCAAATCCATGAGTGATGGTTTACCCTTAGATTGCAACCCACCCCCAGCCCCCTACACCCCAAGCTAGAGTCTGCGAGGAAGATGGTCTCACCAATCTATCTTGGAGGCGTCTATCCATACGTATAGCCAAGGATATGGTGGTCTCTACAGACTCAGGGGTCTCAAAAATTACCAAAGCATCTTTCAACCTCTCTGACAAAATTGGCTTTGAAGAGCAAGGTCAGTTGCTCATCTATGAAACTCTGAACAGTTAAGGCCCCGTTACACGCAACGACGCATCTAATGATATATCGCCGGGGTCACGGATTCCGTGACGTACATCCGGCGTTGTTAGCGACGTCGTTGTGTCTAACAGCTCCGAGCGAGTGTTAGCGATCAAAAATACTCACCTTATCGTTGATCGTTGACACGTCGTTTAATTTTCATAAATTCGTTGCTGTTGCAGGACGCAGGTTGTTCGTCGTTCCCGAGGCAGCATATATCGCTATGTGTGACACCACAGGAACGAGGAACAACCTCGTACCTGCGGCTGCCCACAATGAGGAAGGAAGGAGGTGGGCGGGATGTTACACCTGCTCATCGCCACCCCTCTGCTTCTATTGGACGGCCGCTTAGTAACGCCGCTGTGACGCCGCACTAACCGCCCCCTTAGAAAGGAGGCGGTTCGCCGGCAACAGCGACGTCACTAGGAAGGTAAGTCCCGTGTGATGGGTCCTAACGATGTTGTGCGCCACAGGCAGCGATTTGCCCGTGACGCACAACCGACGGGGTCGGATGCTTTCACCAGCAATGTCGCTAGTGATATTGCTGCGTGTAAAGCCCCCTTAAGTCTTTGCTAACCGATCTCTCTACTGAAGGTGACACAGCCTGGACTCAGTCAAGGAGACTCGGTCAGGATCATCATTGATGAAACCTAAAGCCTCAAAAAATCCTTTGAATGACCAGAGGTAATCAGAATCGGGTGGTAGAGAAAAAGCCTAGGATGGGGGCAGGGCTGTATTTTGCCTTCGTGCTGCCCTAGGCACTTTAAGTGGTCGCGCCCCTTATTGACAACGTAAAACTGAGTTTTCGCACACGACATCTGTTTAAGGCAGATCTACTCTGTAAAACACTTGAAAAAGTATCAATGAGAAACGAAGGGCACTAACCCCCCCCCAATGGGAATCACCACAGGCACATCACAACATAGCATGAGTATAAAATATTCCCACCGTCCCCACTTATATAGTGTGACTGTCACACTGCCCCTAATAAACTACACACTGCCCTCCCTTATAAATTATACCCACCACACCTTCCTCAATTATGAAATATGATCTGCACACTGTCCTCACATCATGCTGCCCCCTCCTCACAATGTCCCATGCATGCTGCCCCCTCCTCACAGTGTCCCATGCATGCTGCCCCCTCCTCACAATGTCCCATGCATGCTGCCCCCTCCTCACAATGTCCCATGCATGCTGCCCCCTCCTCACAATGTCCCATGCATGCTGCCCCCTCCTCACAGTGTCCCATGCATGCTGCCCCCTCCTGACAGTGTCCCATGCATGCTGCCCCCTCCTCACAGTGTCCCATGCATGCTGCCCCCTCCTGACAGTGTCCCATGCATGCTGCCCCCTCCTGACAGTGTCCCATGCATGCTGCCCCCTCCTGACAGTGTCCCATGCATGCTGCCCCCTCCTGACAGTGTCCCATGCATGCTGCCCCCTCCTGACAATGTCCCATGCATGCTGCCCCCTCCTGACAGTGTCCCATGCATGCTGCCCCCTCCTCACAATGTCCCATGCATGCTGCCCCCTCCTCAGTGTCCCGTGCATGCTGCCCCTCTCCATGAGCTCCTAATGCTGCCTTCCTCTTTTCCATAATGTCACCTCCATGCTGCCCCATTCATCCTAAGACCACCACACTAACGCTTATGCTGAGACCCCCCCCACACACACTACCCCACTCTTGATATTGACTCCCCTACATTGTTCCACTCCATACTGAGCCCAGACATGCTGCCCCTTCTCCATAATGAGCTCCCAATGCTGGCCCCCTCTTATTCTGAGCCCTTACACTCCCCCCCATCGATATTGTCATTGCTCTATCCCTCAACCCTTGTCCTCTGTCTCTAGCATTGGCCCCTCTCTCCCATTCCCCCAGCAGCAGCCGCTCTCTCCCGCCTTCACCAGCAGCCTCTCCCCCAGCATCAGCCTCTCTCTCCCCAGCCTCCCCCAGCATCAGCCTCTCTCCCCCCAGCCTCCCCCAGCTTCAGCCTCTCTCCCCCAGCTTCCCCCAGCATCAGCCTCTCTCCTCCCAGCCTCCCCCAGCATGAGCCTCCTCCAGTATCAGCCTCTCTCCTCCCAGTCTCCCCCAGCATGAGCCTCCTCCAGCATCAGCCTCTCTCCTCCCAGCCTCCCCCAGCATCAGCCTCCTCCAGCATCAGCCTCTCTCCTCCCAGCCTCCCCCAGCATCAGCCTCCTCCAGCATCAGCCTCTCTCCTCCCAGCCTCCCCCAGCATCAGCCTCCTCCAGCATCAGCCTCTCTCCTCCCAGCCTCCCCCAGCATCAGCCTCCTCCAGCATCAGCCTCTCTCCTCCCAGCCTCCCCCAGCATCAGCCTCCTCCAGCATCAGCCTCTCTCCTCCCAGCCTCCCCCAGCATCAGCCTCCTCCAGCATCAGCCTCTCTCCTCCCAGCCTCCCCCAGCATCAGCCTCCTCCAGCATCAGCCTCCCTCCTCCCAACCTCCCCCAGCATCAGCCTCCCTCCTCCCAGCCTCCCCTAGCCTCAGCCTCCCTCCTCCCAACCTCCCCCAGCATCAGCCTCCCTCCTCCCAGCCTCCCCCAGCATCAGCCTCCCTCCTCCCAGCCTCCCCCAGCATCAGCCTCCCTCCTCCCTCCCTCCTCCAAGTCTCCCTCAGCATCAGCTTCCCTCCTCCAAGCCTCACCCTCCCCCTCCCAGCCTCCCTCAGCATCAGCCTCCCCCTCCCAGACTTCCTCAGCATCAGCCTCTCTTCTCCCAGCCTCACCCCCAGCTTCAGCCTCTCTCTCCCCCCAGCCTCAGCCTTTCTCCCCCCAGCCTCTCTCCCCCCAGCCTTAGCCTCTCTCTCCCCCCAGCCTCCCCCCCAGCCTCAGCCTCTCTCCCCCCAGCCTCAGCCTCTCTTCCCAGCCTCAGCCTCTCTCTTCCCAGCCTCCCCCCAGCCTAAGCCTCTCTGTCTTCCCAGCCTCAGCCTCTCTCTTCCCAGACTCCCCCCAGCCTCAGCCTCTTTCTCTTCCCAGCCTCTCTCTCTTCCCAGCCTCCCCCAGCCTCAGCCTCTCTCTCTTCCCAGCCTCCCCCCAGTCTCAGTCTCTCTCTCTTCCCAGCCTCAGCCTCTCTCTTCCCAGCCTCCCCTCAGCCTCTCTCTTCCCAGCCTCTCTCTCTTCCCAGCCTCAGCCTCTCTCTCTCTCTTCCCAGCCTCCCCCCAGCCTCTCTCTCTTCCCAGCCTCCCCCCAGCCTCTCTCTCTTCCCAGCCTCCCCCCAGCCTCTCTCTCTTCCCAGCCTCCCCCCAGCCTCTCTCTCTTCCCAGCCTCCCTCTCTTCCCAGCCTCCCCCAGCCTCAGCCTCTCTCCCCCCAGCCTCCCCTTGCATGATTACAGTGGACAAAAAGAGGCATCGCAATTTGCAACGATCATCAACTAACCTGTAAGGAGCCCATACATTCTAGGCTCTGCCTCTGCCTTACCTGCTCCGGTGCCCGCTGCCCTGCTCTGGCTGGCTCCAGCTTCAGACGCGTCCTCCTTCACGGCGTGTGTCATCTGCAGCATTGGACGCTGCAGCACGGGGCAGTCAGCTGAATGTCGCGCCCGCGCGCCTCTGACCCCGGAAGTGCAGGCCATGGAACTTCCGGGGTTAGTCAGCTCACTATGCCTGGCGCCCGCAATGTATTGAAATAGACAGCAGAAGTGCGCGCCCCCCCCCCCCCCCCCCGGAACACAGCCGAGTGTAACGGAGGGAGGGACGGGGGGCGGGGATGTAAAAAAAAAAAAAAAAAAAAATTATAAATTTTTTTTTTTTTTTTGCTGCCAGAAAGTGCCGCCCCCCGCAACGTGCCGCCCTAGGCACGGGACCACGGGTGCCTAGTGGCAAATACGGCCCTGCCTGTAAGGAGCCCATACATTCTAGGCTCTGCCTCTGCCTTACCTGCTCCGGTGCCCGCTGCCCTGCTCTGGCTGGCTCCAGCTTCAGACGCGTCCTCCTCCACGGCGTGTGTCATCTGCAGCATTGGACGCTGCAGCACGGGGCAGTCAGCTGAATGTCGCGCCCGCGCGCCTCTGACCCCGGAAGTGCAGGCCATGGAACTTCCGGGGTTAGTCAGCTCACTATGCCTGGCGCCCGCAATGTATTGAAATAGACAGCAGAAGTGCGCGCCCCCCCCCCGGAACACAGCCGAGTGTAACGGAGGGAGGGACGGGGGGCAAGGATGTAAAAAAAAAAAAAAAAATGTATAAATTTTTTTTTTGCTGCCAGAAAGTGCCGCCCCCCGCAACGTGCCGCCCTAGGCACGGGACCACGGGTGCCTAGTGGCAAATACGGCCCTGGATGGGGGATCCTCCTGCAATAGTGAGATCACAATCCCTACCCGCTGCTCCTCATCGCCTCATCACAAGAAGTAAGGTTTAAGCCTGAAGTATAATTTACAGTCTGCCCTGAATGCCAAAAATGTGCCTCTGCCTCCAGATAACCTATCTGGGAACGTAATCTTGGGCTCAGGCTGGACCTGCTTAGCTGCAGAATCTCCAAAACCAGGAGTGTGCAACCACTGATGCTGCTTAACAGCTGATCGAAGGGCTGCTACCTAAAGACACAGACCTCGAAGTGGCTCAGCCACAACAGTGATGGGATCCATAATTAGAAAAAATATACATTGTTTTTTGGAGGGTTTTTTTGTGCGTCTGGCGACGTCATGCTAGGTATTGGGGAATACCGGGCAAATGTCGAAAAGGGAGAGGAGGAAAGAGGGGAACCTTGTCTCTAGGGAAGGGGAAGATGGTGACCCCTGATAAAACCTTCCACTGGCCCCTAGCTTTTGACGTCCCTAGATAAGTTCCGCAAACATCCGCCAAGGAGGATACCTAGACCATGGCTGACTCTGAAATGGATCCTAGGATAAGCAGTAGTCAGCCCCACTAAATGTTAAAGGACACACAGGGAAAACAAACAGGGGAACACAAATGGACTACTTATCCAGCTGAATTGCCAAGGTGTCCGCAGGGTTCTAAAGGGGGAAAAGTTAACCCTGACAGAGAAGATACACAGAACTCCATTAACACCAAGGAAGAAAGAATGGAATATCAAGGAGCAATTTGGGCAGCCATATCCAGTGACCTTCTGCAGCCGGACACCATAGGGTTGTCTGTCACAGGTGATACACCCGTGACACTAAGGCTAAGTTCACATTTCCGTTGATTTGTATCAGTCACATGCGTTGCTTGACGCATGTGACTGATGCGCTGTTCAACGCTGTACAACGGATGACAAAGAACAGAATTCTTTGTCGGATTCCGTTGTGTGCGGGGGGCGGAGTTCGGGGGCAGAGCCGAGCGGGGGGCGGGGCCAAGTGCTGAGGATGTCAGTGGAAGTGCTGCGGTCTGCATGGCTGGGGACAGGTGAGTGTATGTGTGAGTGAGTGAGTGTGAGTGTGTGTGCATGTATGTATGTATGTATGTATGTATGTATGTGTGTGCACATGCAAAGTGCGGGAGGGGGCGGAGCCGAGCGGGGGGCGGGGCCAGGCGCTGAGGATGTCAGTAGAAGTGCTGCGGTCTGCATGGCTGGGGACAGGTGAGTGTATGTGTGAGTGAGTGTGTGTATGTGCATGTATGTATGTGTGTGTGTGCACATGCAAAGTGCGGGAGGGGGCGGAGCCGAGCAGGGGGCGGGGCCAGGCGCTGAGGATGTCAGTAGAAGTGCTGCGGTCTGCATGGCTGGGGACAGGTGAGTGTATGTATGAGTGAGTGTGTGTATGTGCATGTATGTATGTATGTATGTATGTGTGTGTGTGCACATGCAAAGTGCGGGAGGGGGCGGAGCCGAGCAGGGGGCGGGGCCAGACGAAGGTGTCAGTGCTTGTCTGCATGGCTGGGGACAGGTGTGTGTGTGTGTGTGTGTGTACATACATGTGCGGAGTGTGGGAGGGGGCGGGGCCGAGCGGGGAAGTGTCGGCCTCCCTGCACACGTAACCGGCCTAAATATCGGGTAACAGCAAAGCACCCGATGTTTACCTTGGTTACCCGATATTTACCTTGGTTACGGGCCTACACCGCTTAGCGCTGGCTCCTTGCACCGTAACCAGGGTAAATATCGGGTAACCAACCAAAGCTGGTGACGTGTGCAGGGAGCCAGAGAGCATGCGCAGCGAAATCCGACGGATCTCGCTGCTCAAAAAACGTTACATGCTGCGTTCCTCCCGCCCGGCGGTCAGTCGTTCCACGACTGATCAGTCGGGCGGAGGGTGCAACGCAGCATCATCAGTCACAATCCGCTGCTCATACAAGTCTATGGGAGCAGCGGAATCCGCTAAACGGATTCCGCTGTTTACAAGAGCAGCGGATTGTGACTGATAGATTTTAGCGGAAATGTGAACTTAGCCTAAGGTAGCATCTCCTCTCTCACACCATCTGGTGACCCAACTTATCCTGTTTCTGCCCCTGGAGCTTCTCCCGTTTTTTCTCAGCTTCCCATACTTTTTGGGCAGGGCTAGTCCAACGTTCAGAGGGGAGCTCCGACTCTGCCGGCTAGTCCACAAAACACAGGGGAGCACTGTCTCTTAAAGTCGTAACGTGCTTAGTCACCCCTACACTAATAAGATGATAGGCAGGTGAGGATGGTGCAGTGGAGGATTTTGCTGGGGATGTGGATGACATTGGGGTGCAGAGGAGCCGTTTTCTCTGACTTTGAAGCTCATTGACACATGTGTCCCATATGGGACATGCAGGTCCAGCAGGACATATGGACACAAGCTGCAGGATCATTACTCAGGGTTATTTCCAGTCACCATTAGAAATGTTTTCCTGGACAAAGAATCTGCATCGTCTAAGTAAACATGATTTCCATGCGCTGCTCTAAGTGTGAGGATTTACTAAATGCCGGGGTCTGGAGAACAATATCTGGTCCTGAGTTATCAGCTCTGAGGTCGGGGATGAACATTTGTCAATAACCCTTTGTGTGGACTAGCGGTAAATGTGTTTGCAGAGGTTTTGTGTACACAACAGATGGAGAGAGCCGTCTACAAAGATCATCCGTCATGGTCCATCTGCTGCAGAATGTCTCCAGAACATGAACTGCTGACCATTCACTACATTTCTATTCCATGATATAAATGATACGTGAACGAGGAAATCCCGACTAATCGAGGAGATCATCACTGACCAAAAATATGACAAGTGATCAAGAGCATCATGACCATCCATGTAGATCACAACTAACCGAGGAGGTCACATCTGACTGGATAGATCACAAGAAACCGAGCAGACCATGAACAACCAACATTATGACATCTGACCAGTAGTAGATCACAAGTGACCAAGTAGACTATAAATAACCAACATTATGACATCTGACCAGTAGTAGATCACAAGTGACCGAGCAGACCATGAACAACCAACATTATGACATCTGACCAGTAGTAGATCACAAGTGACCAAGTAGACTATAAATAACCAACATTATGACATCTGACCAGTAATAGATCACAAGAAACCGAGCAGACCATGAACAACCAACATTATGACATCTGACCAGTAGTAGATCACAAGTGACCAAGTAGACTATAAATAACCAACATTATGACATCTGACCAGTAGTAGATCACAAGTGACCAAGTAGACTATGAATAACCAACATTATGACATCTGACCAGTAGTAGATCACAAGAAACCGAGCAGACCATGAACAACCAACATTATGACATCTGACCAGTAGTAGATCACAAGTGACCAAGTAGACTATAAATAACCAACATTATGACATCTGACCAGTAGTAGATCACAAGTGACCAAGTAGACTATGAATAACCAACATTATGACATCTGACCAGTAGTAGATCACAAGTGACCAAGTAGACTATAAATAACCAACATTATGACATCTGACCAGTAGTAGATCACAAGTGACCAAGTAGACTATGAATAACCAACATTATGACATCTGACCAGTAGTAGATCACAAGTGACCAAGTAGACTATAAATAACCAACATTATGACCTTTGACCAGTAGTAGATCACAAGTGACCAAGTAGACTATGAATAACCAACATTATGACATCTGACCAGTAGTAGATCACAAGTGACCAAGTAGACTATGAATAACCAACATTATGACATCTGACCAGTAGTAGATCACAAGTGACCAAGTAAACTATGAATAACCAACATTATGACATCTGACCAGTAGTAGATCACAAGTGACCAAGTAGACTATGAATAACCAACATTATGACATCTGACCAGTAGTAGATCACAAGTGACTGAGCAGATCATAATAACTGAGAACATCAAAATGAAAGGAGAATGAGATTGAGCAAGAAGATGACTCGACTAAGGGGCTCACAACAGCCAAAACAGATCATGGTTGATCAAGAAGGTCACAAATAAACATATACATCACGAATGAGCAAAAAGCATCACAAATGAACACCCAGATTAAGACTGACCAAAAATATCACAGCTGTCAGTCAACCAGGCCTGAAATTAACTAATGAAGAAGACCCCAACTGACCTAGGATGTCATAAAAAACCCCACAACTGACCATGGAGATCATAACTGATCAGGAAGACAGCATTTCACCAAAAAGATCACAGCTTACCATTAAAATCATAATTGACCATGGGGACCACAACAGACTGAGCAGATAATCAACCGGTCAAGACCAGAAGTGACCAGGAATATCATAACTGACCATGGAGATCGTAAGGGACTTAGGATAATAGTTAATATAGAAGATTACAGCTGACGTACTGGAGACTCAACAAGGAGATGTTAACTGACCAAAAGTATCAACAGTGACCGCACAAAGCATAATTCACAATAGTCCAGGAAGATCACTACTAACTATAAAGAGCATAACTGATTAGCAGAACATAGCTAGACGTTGTTCACCTAAGGTTATCTTTCTTTTTACTCAAATGCATGTCATTGGGGATAGTGATCATTTTCCCAATTGGGCTTCTGTGACGCCCTGGGCAAGCCAGGGGTCACAGGTCACAACATCCCATGCACCCCACATTCCCTGCAGGAACACCAAGGCTAACCTAAAATCCTTGTTGCCTTCCTCCAGGGGCTGATGTCCACACCAGGGGGTGGGCCAGGCGGTTGGCTCCGCCCACCGAGGAGTTCACAGCCCTGGAGGCGGGAGAACCAGGCAGTTAAGAAAAGTAGGGGAACGTAGAAGGAAGTGAAGTGGTAGAGGAGCTAAAGAGAGAAGCTGAAGTGACAAAAAAGTGAGAGTAGTAAAGCCTGAAGTTGGTCCGGGTGTGTGCCCCGGACTGAGACAGCAAGGTCAGCAGACGGCGGTGATAGTCTGCAGGGGGACTGTTTGGAGGTTGCTGGAAGGACCGCGGACGGGTGGTGACCCGGCGGTACCGGAGCAGTATACGAAGAACAGTCAGCACCAGGGCAGGGGCCTTTCGGATCCCGGCAAGGCTAGGAGTCACCATAATTTGCCAAATCCGTCAGTGAAGGGGACCTCTGTCTCCTAACAACCAAGTCCCGATTGAAGGCAACAGCCCGACCGTTAAGGGGAGACACCGCCACCGCCAAGGCACCAGTTTCCCAGGGCCAGCGCCTGCGGGCAAGAGAGGGGCTCCTCCGGCCCATATCCAAGCCGGGGAGCAGGTAACCGGTGGGAACCCATCGCTACCAAGAGACTTTACATAGGTGCAGGGAAGAGACCGTCACCGCTAACTGCAGGGAGCAGCAGCAGCAGCCGCAGCGGCAGCCGGACCTGAGCAGTGGGAGAGCGCGGTGTCCCCTCCTCCGCCCGCGACAACTTGGCGTCACGAACAGGATCTTACCGCTCTGCCGTTGGGTAGAGGTGCGCCTTGTGACCGCCGGAGGTATCCGGCCAGAAAATTTCAGAAGTCGCCATCTTTGGCGCGAAAAGTTCCCGCTTGAGCGTCTTCTCGAGTAGTAGAGGCGCGAAGGCCAAAAGCCCGCCCCGATAGAGGAGGGGCCGGAAAGAGGCTAAGGGGGACGGAAACAAGATGTCTGCGCCCGACGGAGCCGCTGGAGGAGCGGTGGTCGCAGCCGCAGTGGCACCCGTGGATGGGAATGGGCCTGCCCAGGTCCCGGCCGCGCTGGCGGGAGGTGCCGCGGCCCCCGCGCTCGCTCAGGTGATGCCGTTCTCCTTGCCCTATGCGCCCGGAGCTACCTGGCTACTGCAGTATGACGGGAAACCTGATGCTTTACAGGTCTTCCGGAAAAAGCTTAACCCGTTGCTAGAACTGTACCCCCTGACCGATAAGCAACATGCAGCGGTAGTGCTGGGCCAGTTAACCGGTGCGGCTGAGCAGGAGGCGGAGACCTGGGCCGAGGGGGACCGGCTCTCTGTAGCCACCATCTTTGAGAAGCTACAGACTGCCTTTGAGACCCGGACTGAAGCTGAGCTGAGGATGCAGTTTTACCAGTGCCGGCAACGGTCTTTGGCTAGCATTCGGGACTATGCTTTACGTCTGCAAACCGCCCTCCGCACGCTAAAGCGGGTGAATTCTATCAATGAGGCGGACAGCAACAAGATGTTAGTAGAGCAATTTGTGCAGGGGATGAGATCCCCTGAGGATCGCAAACAACTCCGGCTCTGGGCCCTAGAACACCCTGATGTGGACTTTGCCGTGTTAAAGGAACGGGCCATTAAAGCACTACAGCCCCCAGCTTCAGAAATCTTGGAGCCAGCCCCGTGGCCCATTGAGACGGCCCCCGTTGTGGTGGCCCCTGCCCTACCAACCTCTCCAATACCTACAGCCCCAAGCAGCACGATGGAGGAACTGGCAGCCCAGGTCCGTCGCATGGACGGAGACCTCGCCAAGATTCTTGCTGCACTCCAACCTTTGACCAGATCTCAGCCTCCAGCACAGATACAGCTTGCCGACAGCCCTGAGGTTGTCCCCTGGATGCAGCGGAGAAGTAATAGCAACCCGCAGAGCAGACCTCCCACCTGCTACAAGTGCCGTAAGCCTGGGCATTACTTCCGACAGTGCCCGTTAAACGAGCAACCCCTGGGGCCCCGGGCCAATCCTCAGGAGTAGAACCCCATGGCCCCCCAGACTGGCGGGACCGGTATATCGGGGCCCGGCCCATCATCCCCGTGGCTGTGGACGGCATACCGGTGATGGCTCTCTTGGACACTGGATCACAGGTAACCACCATACCATACACATTGTACCAGCGGTATTGGGGGATAGACGAGCTGGTACCCCCAGATACTAGTATAACGCTAATTGCTGCTAATGGACTCCCATTGACCCAAGTGGGGTATAAACAGGTGGCTATGACAGTGGGGCAAGCTGAACTGCAACACCAGGGTATGATTGTGATCATGAATGAACCCAGTGATCATAACCCGAAGATAGTGCTAGGAACCAATGTGATGGAGCACTGTATGGGTGATGTGTTGGCCCTACTGCAACAGCTGGCCGGCTGGGGAGCCGACAGAGAGCTGTGCAGCGTGAGATCCGAGCCTTGATGTACCGCCAGCATGTAAACTCAACAGGAGGAGAGATTGGTGGAGTGAGAGTGATGGATGTTGCTCCGTTGATTGTGCCCCCTAGGAGTGAGATGATGTGCTGGTGTAGGGCAGCAGTAGAGTCTCAGGGGCGTGACTACCCTGCCATGATGGAGCCCATACCCACCGAGCACTGGCCCACTGTAATGGCCGCCCGAGGGGTGGTAGACGTAAAGAAGGGGAGAGTGCCCGTGAGGGTGCTGAACTGTGGGGAGGAAGAAGTCAGGCTTCCCCGGTATGCCACCATTGCCAAGCTACTCACCCTGGATCCCCACACCATCCACGAAGCCAGTCCCTCAGTCTCCCCACCTACTACCAGCACTTCCCCGCCTCAAGGGGAGGTAAATGAGTGGCACCAACAGCTACACGTGGGCACTGACGATACCCCTACACATCACAAAGCAGGGGTATACAGGGTGGTGCGGGAGTATGAACAAGTTTTCAGCAAACATCCACTAGACTTTGGGCAGATCAAAGGGGTCCAACACCACATCCCCACCGGTGAACACCCCCCTATCAAAGAGAGGTACAGGCCTATTCCCCCTGCACATTACCAGTGTGCCAAAGATATGTTGAGGAATTTGAAGGAGGCAGGGGTAATTCGGGACAGCTGTAGTCCCTGGGCCGCTCCGTTGTTACTGGTCAAGAAGAAGGATGGTACCATGCGGATGTGTGTAGACTACCGCACGATTAATCAGATAACACATAAAGATGCCTACCCTCTGCCCCGTATTGAAGAGTCTTTGGCCGCACTGAGAACCGCAAATTACTTCTCTACCCTTGACCTTACCAGTGGGTACTGGCAAGTGGCAGTGGCCCCGGAAGACCGGGAGAAAACCGCCTTCACCACCCCAATGGGGCTCTGTGAATTCAATAGTATGCCGTCTGGGCTGTGCAATGCCCCTGGAACCTTCCAACGGCTGATGGAGTGCTGTCTGGGACATCTGAACTTCGAGACCGTCCTGTTATACCTGGATGATGTGATTGTGTACTCTCAGACGTATGAAGCCCATCTGGAGCACCTAGCCGAGGTGTTCGCGTCCCTTGCCAAATACGGGATGAAGTTGAAGCCCTCCAAGTGTCATCTGCTGAAACCCAGAGTGCAGTACCTGGGGCATGTGGTGAGTGCGGAAGGTGTCGCCCCCGACCCTGAGAAGATTGCTGCCATCCGGGACTGGCCAAGACCAACCACCGTGAGGGAAGTAAGGCAGTTTTTGGGTCTGGTGGGATACTACAGGCGCTTCATCAAGGGGTACACGAAGATGGCTGCTCCCATGCAAGACCTCCTCGTGGGACAGACCAAAGGTGGTAGACCCATCGGAGCCCCACTGATGTGGGAGGACAGGCATGAGGAATCCTTCCGTCAGCTGAAGGCGGCCTTGACTGGAGAAGAGGTCCTAGCGTACCCTGACTACGGCTGCCCATTCATCCTCTACACAGACGCCAGCAATGTGGGTTTGGGGGCAGTCCTGTCCCAGGAAGGAAAGGAGAAGGTGATTGCCTATGCTAGTCGAAAACTCCGGCCGACTGAAAGGAACCCTGAGAACTACAGCTCCTTCAAGCTCGAGCTCCTGGCACTGGTGTGGGCTATCACCGAGCGGTTCCGCCACTACTTGGCCGCAGCAAAATTCACCGCTTTCACGGATAACAATCCGTTGACTCACCTGGACACGGCCAAGCTGGGCGCGTTGGAGCAGCGGTGGGTGGCCAGACTAGCCAACTATGACTTCACCATCAAATACAGGGCCGGTCGTGTCAACATTAATGCTGATGCCCTCTCTCGGATGCCCCACTTGTCAGAAGGTGGGTGCGAGGATGATGACCTCGAGGAGATCGAGTTGCCTGCATTCCACCGGCCACCAACTGAGAAGGTACATGTCCACCAACAACGGGTGAACCTGGATCCGCTGCCCAGTCAGGAGTGGCAGGAAGCTCAAAATCAGGCGCCCGCTGTCCGCCTCGTCAAGACCCTGGTGGAGCAAGGCGCTGCTGGGATGGACCCTGCCGCCCCAGCTGAAGCCCAACGCTTGTGGAAGGAACGGACCCGGCTGTGTCTACATCAGGGGAGGTTGTACCGTGAGCTGATCAACCCGAAGACCCATGAGAAAATCCGCCAGTTGGTTATTCCCCAAGCTGATGTACCCACTGTTCTGCAGGCGTACCATGATGGTGCCGGCCACTTCGGGTGGAAGAAGCTGGAGATGCTGTTGAGGGAGCGGTTCTATTGGAGTGGGATGCGGGAGTCTGTGGAGGCCTGGTGTCAAGAGTGCGGTCCTTGTACGTTGAGGAGGAAGGATGAAGCCAGCCAGAAGGCCCCCCTACGCCCGATCGTTACACAGCAACCGCTGGAGCTGGTCGCCTTGGACCATGTAAAGCTCACCCCCAGCCAAAGTGGGTACACTTACGCTCTGACCATAGTAGATCATTACTCCCGGTTCATGGTGGTTGTCCCGGTCAAGGACTTAACCGGCCGTACCGCCGCTAGAGCGTTCCAAGCTTACTTCTGTCGACCCCATGGATACCCTGAGAAGGTGCTTACCGACCAAGGTCCAGCCTTTGAGGCGGAGGTGTTCAATGAGTTCTGTCAGCTGTACGGCTGCAAGAAGATCCGGACCACACCTTACCATGCCCAGACCAACGGTATGTGTGAGAAGATGAACCATCTGGTCCTTGGCCTCCTCAAAACGTTGCCGTTGGAGGAGCGGAACCTGTGGCCGGAGAAGCTGCCCGACTTGGTCGATATGTACAACAATATCCCGTCTAGCTCAACGAAGTGCACCCCAGCGTATCTGATGAGGGCTCGGCCTGGCCGACTGCCGGTGGACCTGGAAATGGGACTGGAAGCCCCAGAGACACTGCCCTCAACGGCTGAATGGGATACCCGGCGGAGGGTGCAGTACCGACAGATTCAGGAGTATGTGGAGAAGAACCTAAGTCGGAGTCGAGAACAACAGGAGCAGCGCTTCAATCAGAAAGCGTCTTCGGGCCCTTTCCAGCCTGGAGATGTGGTGTTAAAGCGGAAGAGGAAAACCCACAAGCTGGATGATCAATGGGAACAAATCCCATACGTCATCCAACCCACAGGATGGGAAGATGGAAAGGCCTACCAGATCAGTCGTGACCAAGGGGGCACCTTGGCCACGGTTTCCCGGGACCATCTGAAAAGGTGCCCACCAGCATTGAGGGCGATGGCTGAAGTACCAGTTCCTCCACCAGCAGAGAAGGCAAAAGAGGTGATCCACACTGTGATGGGTGACTTCCCAGCAGACTGGCCTACACAGAACGGCGCGGTGATTCTTCCAGTGATACTGTTCCCACAACCTGTGGATGAAGAAGTGGTGGAAGCGGTCAACCGTGAGCCAGAACCAGTGCCAGTGCCCAGGGATGAACCTGTGCCCAGCTCCCCTATGCCTCTGCCTGCCCCACATGATAGCAGGGAGGAGGAACCGATTGTTCCCTCTACCCCACTGCCCAGCCCCACTGACACCGGACCCCGGAGGTCCACCCGTCCCAACCTAGGTAGACCCCCACTTAGGTACAGGGAGACCGTCCTTTAAAAAGGGGATCAGGAAGTCTGTGTGTATTTGTTCAAAAGTTTGATGAAAAATGATTACCGTGGAAGTAACCTGATTGTCTGCAAACCGTGATTGGAAACCGGCCGTTGCCGGCACCGTTGTCCCCGTGGGGACCGTTTGAAAAATGTTGCATAGAGAACTTTCTATGGACAAGCCCGTGAACTTGCAGGCAACCACAGACGCTAGTGGCTTGTAAATAAGTTGTGTAACCGTTACCGTTTCCGCATTTACCGCCTCCGGAGAGGCAGGTTGGAGGGAGGGCCCACAGCAGAGCAGGCTGGGGCCCAGCCACCACAGGAACCGGTGGCTACCCTCTGGAGGGGAAGGACAGATCCCGCTCGGGTAACTTGTGCTGGACTGGGGTCAAGGGGTGCTGCCTGGGTTTTAGGGGCAGCATCAGGGCCAGGTTACTTGGGTGGGAGAGAGCGGAGACTGTAACCGTTAACCGTTTTAATGTTTGCAACGTTTAAGAACCGAACCTCCCGATGTGGGATGATGCCATAAATTGTATATGTTACCGTTTTTTTTATCTTTACAGAAAAACAAAAGCAAAATAAAACCGGTGTTGGACGGGCAGCCCGAGGACGGTCTGCGTTTTGCTAAGGGGGAATGTGACGCCCTGGGCAAGCCAGGGGTCACAGGTCACAACATCACATGCACCCCACATTCCCTGCAGGAACACCAAGGCTAACCTAAAATCCTTGTTGCCTTCCTCCAGGGGCTGATGTCCACACCAGGGGGTGGGCCAGGCGGTTGGCTCCGCCCACCGAGGAGTTCACAGCCCTGGATGCGGGAGAACCAGGCAGTTAAGAAAAGTAGGGGAACGTAGAAGGAAGTGAAGTGGTAGAGGAGCTAAAGAGAGAAGCTGAAGTGACAGAAAAGTTAGAGTAGTAAAGCCTGAAGCTGGTCCGGGTGTGTGCCCCGGACTGAGACAGCAAGGTCAGCAGACGGCGGTGATAGTCTGCAGGGGGACTGTTTGGAGGTTGCTGGAAGGACCGCGGACGGGTGGTGACCCGGCGGTACCGGAGCAGTATACGAAGAACAGTCAGCACCAGGGCAGGGGCCTTTCGAATCCCGGCAAGGCTAGGAGTCGCCATAATTTGCCAAATCCGTCAGTGAAGGGGACCTCTGTCTCCTAACAATCAAGTCCCGATTGAAGGCAACAACCTGACCGTTAAGGGGAGACACCGCCACCGCCAAGGCACCAGTTTCCCAGGGCCAGCGCCTGCGGGCAAGAGAGGGGCTCCTCCGGCCCATATCCAAGCCGGGGAGCGGGTATCCGGTGGGAACCCATCGCTACCAAGAGACTTTACATAGGTGCAGGGAAGAGACCGTCACCGCTAACTGCAGGGAGCAGCAGCAGAAGGCCGCAGCAGCCGCAGCGGCAGCCGGACCCGAGCAGTGGGAGAGCGCGGCGTCCCCTCCTCCGCCCGCGACACTTCATTAAAAAAAATACATCTTTTACCTTTTATATCCTTTGCGTTGTACTGCAAATTTCTCTCTTGAGTTACGTGAGAATCCATCTGAGAGCTCCATCAGATTAAATGAGGCAAAAAAATGAATAATGAATGAAGAAGTGTTTGTGCCACAAATACACGTGGTTAAGTAAAGAAAAATACCTCAAAGGTTGCAACGAGTTTAATAAAAACAATCATAAATTATGAAAAACATTAAAACTTAGGAAGGAGATCGCAACCGAATAAGAGGTTCACCATAGTTTGAAGGCCGCTTTACACGCAACAACGTATCTAACGAGATGTCGTCGGGGTCACGGAATTTGTGACGCACATCCGGCATTGTTAGCGACGTTGCGTGTGGCACCTACGAACGACTACTAACGAGCAGAAATACTCACCTAATCGTTGATCGTTGACACGTCGTTCATTTTCAAAATGTCGTTGCTCGTTTAGGACGCAGGTTGTTCGTCATTCCTGAGGCAGCACACATCGCTACGTGTGACACCCCGGGAACTACCAACAACAGCGATCCTGCGTCCTCCGGCAATGAGGTGGGCGTGTCGTTTATGCGGCTGGTCTCCGCCCCTCCGCTTGTATTGGTGGCCTGCTGTGTGACATCGCTGTGACGCCGCACGAACCACCCAATTAAAATAGAGGTTGTTTGCCGCCCCCACAGCGACATCGCTAGGCAGGTAAGTACGTTTGACCCGTCCTAGTGATATTGTTCGCCATAGGCAGCGATTTGCCCGTGACGCACAAATGACGGGCCGGGTGCTTTCGCTAGCGACATCGCTGCGTGTAAAGCAGCCTTAAGAAGATCCTAAATCATTAAAAAGGGAATAGACCAAGAACATCAAGAAGTGATTGTGACATCTTTGCCGATGACTGTCCTCTTTTCTGGCTCAGGTCGTTGGTCAATGCAGGGTGACTGCTTCATGGGCCTGTGTCGCTCCAGGCACTTGTGGCCTGTCCACAAGCTTTGGTGTAAATCCTGGCTAGTGTCTGTCTTCCAGATGTCGGCCCTCAATGAGGCTTTCTGCTATATAAGCCCAAGAATCAGTTCTTCTGCCAGTTACAGCCTGACCATCTGTGCTGTGATTCTGAGCGCCTCCATCTTGGCGGCTATTCCTGGTTTAGGCTTCGGCTTAATTACTGACTTTTCTCCCACCTGAGGATTTTGTATCTACCCACACTGTCTGGTTCTCACCCGGTTCCTTGCCTATTCTTCTTGCCAGATGATACCACCAAACAGGAACCGAGTCTATGGCTCCGCCCAGCGGCCCCTCTGTAAGTCCATACTCCTGTAGAAGAACTTACAGGTGAAGGTCTGCGCAACCCTTGGCATCTCGTAAACAGAGCGGAAGTGCCAAGCTTCTTCGTGGTAGCCTTTTTTAGACCTGATGGACAACCATGAATAGTGCTCATCTACAGCGATCAAAATGACCAAAACTAAATGGGGAGATTGGAAGAAATGGAAGACCAAGAACAACTGACGGACGTAACCACTGAGCAGGTGGTCAGAAATCTCACACCACATCTAACGAGCAGATCACAACTGACTGACAATGGAACCAGTCCTAGATGATGATGATGATGAAGAATCCTCCATTCATATCACATTGAATCTTATTCATGATGTTACCTGTGCAAATGACAGCAAAGCAAATTATATTCGGTTGCTTGAGTCACGCTCATCAGAGCGTCCCCCTGCTCGTTATGAGGACCGAGTACGGTAGGGCCCGCTCGTCGCTAGTACTGAGCACCCGAGCATGGTAGTGCCCACTCATCACTAGTTACCAGTACTGAGCACCTGAGCATGGTAGTGCCCATTCATCACTAGTTACCAGTACTGAGCACCCGAGCATGGTAGTGCCCGCTCATCACTAGTTACCAGTACTGAGCACCTGAGCATGGTAGTGCCCATTCATCACTAGTTACCAGTACTGAGCACCCGAGCATGGTAGTGCCCGCTCATCACTAGTTACCAGTACTGAGCACCTGAGCATGGTAGTGCCCATTCATCACTAGTTACCAGTACTGAGCACCCGAGCATGGTAGTGCCCGCTCATCACTAGTTACCAGTACTGAGCACCCGAGCATGGTAGTGCCCGCTCATCACTAGTTACCAGTACTGAGCACCTGAGCATGGTAGTGCCCATTCATCACTAGTTACCAGTACTGAGCACCCGAGCATGGTAGTGCCCGCTCATCACTAGTTACCAGTACTGAGCACCCGAGCATGGCAGTGCTCGCTCATCACTAGTTACCAGTACTGAGCACCTGAGCATGGTAGTGCCCATTCATCACTAGTTACCAGTACTGAGCACCCGAGCATGGTAGTGCCCACTCATCACTAGTTACCAGTACTGAGCACCCGAGCATGGTAGTGCCCACTCATCACTAGTTACCAGTACTGAGCACCTGAGCATGGTAGTGCCCGCTCATCACTAGTTACCAGTACTGAGCACCTGAGCATGGTAGTGCCCACTCATCACTAGTTACCAGTACTGAGCACCTGAGCATGGTAGTGCCCGCTCATCACTAGATACCAGTACAGAGCACCCGAGCATGGTAGTGCCTGCTCATCACTAGTTACCAGTACCGAGCACCCGAGCATGGTAGTGCCCGCTCATCACTAGTTACCAGTACTCAGCACCCGAGCATGGTAGTGCCTGCTCATCACTAGTTACCAGTACTGAGCACCTGAGCATGGTAGTGCCCATTCATCACTAGTTACCAGTACCGAGCACCCGAGCATGGTAGTGCCCGCTCATCACTAGTTACCAGTACTGAGCACCCGAGCATGGTAGTGTCCGCTCATCACTAGTTACCAGTACCGAGCACCCGAGCATGGTAGTGCCCGCTCATCACTAGTTACCAGTACTGAGCACCTGAGCATGGTAGTGCCCGCTCATCACTAGTTACCAGTACTGAGCACCCGAGCACGGTAGTGCCCGCTCATCACTAGTTACCAGTACTGAGCACCTGAGCATGGTAGTGCCCGCTCATCACTAGTTACCAGTACTGAGCACCCGAGCATGGTAGTGCCCGCTCATCACTAGTTACCAGTACTGAGCACCCGAGCATGGCAGTGCCCGCTCATCACTAGTTACCAGTACTGAGCACCCGAGCATGGTAGTGCCCGCTCATCACTAGTTACCAGTACTGAGCACCCGAGCATGGTAGTGCCCGCTCATCACTAGTTACCAGTACTGAGCACCCGAGCATGGTAGTGCCCACTCATCACTAGTTACCAGTACTGAGCACCTGAGCATGGTAGTGCCCATTCATCACTAGTTACCAGTACTGAGCACCCGAGCATGGTAGTGCCCACTCATCACTAGTTACCAGTACTGAGCACCCGAGCATGGTAGTGCCCATTCATCACTAGTTACCAGTACTGAGCACCCGAGCATGGTAGTGTCCACTCATCACTAGTTACCAGTACTGAGCACCTGAGCATGGTAGTGCCCATTCATCACTAGTTACCAGTACTGAGCACCCGAGCATGGTAGTGCCCGCTCATCACTAGTTACCAGTACTGAGCACCCGAGCATGGTAGTGCCCACTCATCACTAGTACTGAGCACCCGAGCATGGTAGTGCCCGCTCATCACTAGTTACCAGTACTGAGCACCCGAGCATGGTAGTGCCCGCTCATCACTAGTACTGAGCACCCGAGCATGGTAGTGGCCGCTCATCACTAGTTACGAAGACTGAGCAACCAAGCATAGTAGTGCTCACTCATCACTAGTTACTAGTACAGATCACCCGAGCATGGTAGTGCCCGCTCATCACTAGTTACCAGTACTGAGCACCCGAGCATGGTAGTGCCCGCTCATCACTAGTTACCAGTACTGAGCACCCGAGCATGGTAGTGCTCACTCATCACTAGTTACTAGTACAGATCACCCGAGCATGGTAGTGCCCGCTCATCACTAGTTACGAAGACTGAGCACCTGAGCATGGTAGTGCCCGCTCATCACTAGTTACCAGTACTGAGCACCTAAGCATGGTAGTGCCCACTCATCACTAGTTACCAGTACTAAACACCCGAGCATGGTAGTGCCCGCTCATCACTAGTTACCAGTACTGAGCACCCGAGCATGGTAGTGCCCGCTCATCACTAGTTACCAGTACTGAGCACCCGAGCATGGTAGTGCCCGCTCATCACTAGTTACCAGTACTGAGCACCCGAGCATGGTAGTGCCCGCTCATCACTAGTTACGAAGACTGAGCAACCAAGCATAGTAGTGCTCACTCATCACTAGTTACTAGTACAGATCACCCGAGCATGGTAGTGCCCGCTCATCACTAGTTACGAAGACTGAGCACCTGAGCATGGTAGTGCCCGCTCATCACTAGTTACCAGTACTGAGCACCTGAGCATGGTAGTGCCCACTCATCACTAGTTACCAGTACTGAGCACCCGAGCATGGTAGTGCCCGCTCATCACTAGTTACCAGTACTGAGAATCTGAGCATGGTAGTGCCCACTCATCACTAGTTACCAGTACAGATCACCCGAGCATGATAGTGCGCGCTCATCACTAGTTACCAGTACTGAGCACCCGAGCATGGTGGTGCCCGCTCATCACTAGTTACCAGTACTGAGCACCCGACCATGGTAGTGCCCGCTCATCACTAGTTACTAGTACAGATCACCTGAGCATGGTAGTGCCCGCTCATCACTAGTTACCAGTACAGAGCACCTGAGCATGGTAGTGCCCGCTCATCACTAGTTACCAGTACTGAGCACCTGAGCATGGTAGTGCCCGCTCATCACTAGTTACCAGTACTGAGCACCTGAGCATGGTAGTGCCCGCTCATCACTAGTTACCAGTACTGAGCACCCGAGCATGGTAGTGCCCGCTCATCACTAGTTACGAGTACTGAGCACCCGAGCATGGTAGTGCCCGCTCATCACTAGTTACCAGTACTGAGCACCCGAGCATGGTAGTGCCCGCTCATCACTAGTTACCAGTACAGATCACCTGAGCATGGTAGTGCCCGCTCATCACTAGCTACCAGTACTGAGCACCTGAGCATGGTAGTGCCCGCTCATCACTAGCTACCAGTACTGAGCATGGTAGTGCCCACTCATCACTAGTTACCAGTACAGAGCACCCGAGCATGGTAGTGCCCGCTCATCACTAGTTACCAGTACCGAGCATGGTAGTGCCCACTCATCACTAGTTACCAGTACAGAGCACCCGAGCATGGTAGTGCCCGCTCATCACTAGTTACCAGTACCGAGCACCCGAGCATGGTAGTGCCCGCTCATCACTAGTTACCAGTACTGAGCACCTGAGCATGGTAGTGCCCGCTCATCACTAGTTACTAGTACAGATCACCTGAGCATGGTAGTGCCCGCTCATCACTAGTTACTAGTACCGAGCATGGTAGTGCCCGCTCATCACTAGTTACTAGTACAGATCACCTGAGCATGGTAGTGTCCGCTCATCACTAGTTACCAGTACCGAGCATGGTAGTGCCCACTCATCACTAGTTACCAGTACCGAGCATGGTAGTGCCTGCTTATCACTAGTTACCAGTACTGAGCACCTGAGCATGGTAGTGCCCGGTCATCACTAGTTACCAGTACTGAGCATCTGAGCATGGTAGTGCCCGCTCATCACTAGTTACCAGTACTGAGCACCTGAGCATGGTAGTGCCCGCTCATCACTAGTTACCAGTACTGAGCACCTGAGCATGGTAGTGCCCGCTCATCACTAGTTACCAGTACAGAGCACCCGAGCATGGTAGCGCCCGCTCATCACTAGTTACCAGTACTGAGCACCCGAGCATGGTAGTGCCTGCTCATCACTAGTTACCAGTACCGAGCATGGTAGTGCCCGCTCATCACTAGTTACCAGTACTGAGCACCTGAGCATGGTAGTGCCCGCTCATCACTAGTTACCAGTACAGAGCACCCGAGCATGGTAGTGCCCGCTCATCACTAGTTACCAGTACTGAGCACCTGAGCATGGTAGTGCCCGCTCATCACTAGTTACCAGTACTGAGCACCTGAGCATGGTAGTGCCCGCTCATCACTAGTTACCAGTACAGAGCACCCGAGCATGGTAGCGCCCGCTCATCACTAGTTACCAGTACTGAGCACCCGAGCATGGTAGTGCCTGCTCATCACTAGTTACCAGTACCGAGCATGGTAGTGCCCGCTCATCACTAGTTACCAGTACTGAGCACCTGAGCATGGTAGTGCCCGCTCATCACTAGTTACCAGTACAGAGCACCCGAGCATGGTAGTGCCCGCTCATCACTACTTACGAGTTGCCTAACGAGAGCACAGTGGGACTCTGAACCCTGAAGTGCTTCTGCGGAGAGGCTAGTGACAGGCTGCCAGAACTCCAGCAGGAAGTGTCGCTGTTGTGCACGATGGTGCTGGTTTTGTGGAGAGCCCCTGCTGCTTTCTTGGGAATACTAAACTAAAATTTCTACAGTTTTCTTTTTTTTAAAGAACGAGGGTTCTAGGAAATCTTCAATCATAAATGACAATGTAACTGAGAAAAGAAGCATTTTTAGAACAGGACACAGCTGCAGCACATGTAAAGGTGATCTGTCCGGTCATTAAAATATCTGGATCCAGGGCCCAGAATAAGGAAGGAAAAGTAACAAGTCGAGGACTCGATAAAGAACGACGTCTGTATTAACCAAGCAGTGCACTAGACACGAGGCACCGAGAATAGATCCACTCCGATTATACAGCAGTGCTGCGTTACACTGTGTGCACAATTATTAGGCGAGTTGTATTTTAGAGCATTTTTTTTTATTATTCATCAACAACTATGTTCTCAATCACCCAAAAGCCTCATAGATATCAAAGCTTAATATTTTTAGAACTTGGAGTGGGGTTTTTTAGATTTGGCTTCTTTGGAGGATTTCTGTTTGTGCAGGTGACTATTAAGGGGGCTTTACACGCGATCTCATTAGTGAATTATTGTCGGGGTCACGTTGTTTGTGACGCACATCCGGCGTCATTAACAATATCGCAGCGTGTGACAGGTACGAATGACCTTAAACGATCGCAAAAGCGGTCAAAATCGTTTGCCGCGGAGAGGTCGTCCTGAAACAAAAAATCGTTCTCTGCTTGTTAGCGATGTTGTTCCTCGTTCCTGCGGCAGCGCACATCGCTACGTGTGACACCGCAGGAGCGAGGAACATCTCCTACCTGCCTCCACCAGCAATGAGGAAGGAGGTGGGCGGGGTGTTACATCCCGCTCATCTCCGCTCCTCCGCTTCTATTAAACGGCTGCCGTGTGACGTCACTGTGATGCCGCACGACCCACCCCCTTAGGAAAGAGGCGGGTCGCCGGCCAGAGCGACGTCGCAGTGAAGGTAAGACCGTGTGATGGGTGTAAGCCAGGTTGTGCACCACGGGCAGCGATTTGCCATGTCGCACCACCGACGGGGGCAGGTACGATCGCTTGCGATCTCGCTAGCGAGATCTCAGCGTGTAAAGTACCCTTTACTGTGCAGAATTATTAGGCAACTTAGTAAAAACCAAATCTATTCCCATCTCACTTGTTTATTGTCACCAGGTAACCAATATAACTGCACAACATATAGAAATAAACATTTCTGACATGCAAAAACAAAACCCAAAAAATTAGTGCCCAATATCGCCCCCTTTCTTTCTGATGACCCTCAGCAGCCACCATCCATAGATTCTGTCATTGCTTGATCTGTTTACCATCAACATTGCGTGCAGCAGCCACCACAGCCTCCAGCCACCGCAGCCTCCAGCCACCGCAGCCTCCAGCCACCGCAGCCTCCAGACACCACAGCCTCCAGACACCGCAGCCTCCAGCCACCACAGCCTCCAGCCACCACAGCCTCCAGCCACCACAGCCTCCAGACACCACAGCCTCCAGA
Source organism: Anomaloglossus baeobatrachus (assembly GCF_048569485.1). NCBI lineage: Eukaryota > Metazoa > Chordata > Amphibia > Anura > Aromobatidae > Anomaloglossus > Anomaloglossus baeobatrachus. Next base: position 6,087,713 of record NC_134355.1, on the reverse strand, counting down.
CACCGCAGCCTCCAGACACCACAGCCTCCAGACACCGCAGCCTCCAGCCACCACAGCCTCCAGACACCACAGCCTCCAGACACCGCAGCCTCCAGACACCACAGCCTCCAGACACCGCAGCCTCCAGACACCGCAGCCTCCAGCCACCACAGCCTCCAGCCACCGCAGCCTCCAGCCACCGCAGCCTCCAGCCACCACAGCCTCCAGCCACCACAGCCTCCAGACACCACAGCCTCCAGACACCGCAGCCTCCAGACACCACAGCCTCCAGCCACCACAGCCTCCAGACACCACAGCCTCCAGCCACCGCAGCCTCCAGACACCGCAGCCTCCAGCCACCGCAGCCTCCAGACACCACAGCCTCCAGCCACCGCAGCCTCCAGACACCGCAGCCTCCAGCCACCACAGCCTCCAGCCACCACAGCCTCCAGACACCACAGCCTCCAGCCACCACAGCCTCCAGACACCACAGCCTCCAGCCACCACAGCCTCCAGACACCACAGCCTCCAGCCACCACAGCCTCCAGAGACCACAGCCTCCAGACACCACAGGCTCCAGACACCACAGCCTCCAGACACTGCTCCCAGAGGTGACTGTTTTCCCTCCCTGTAGATCTCACATTTTATGAGGGACCACAGGTTCTCTATGGGGTTCAGATCAGGGGAACAAGGGGGCCATGTCATTATTTTTCATCTTTTAGAGCTTTACTGGCCAGCCACGCTGTGGAGTAGTTGGATGCATGTGATGGAGCATTGTCCTGCATGCATGAAAATCATGTTTTTCTTGAACGATAGCGACTTCTTCCTGTACCACTGCGTGAAGAAGTTGTCTTCCAGAAACTGGCAGTAGGTCTGGGAGTTTGGCTTCACTCCATCCTCATCCCGAAAAGGTCCCACAAGTTGATGTTTGCTGATCCCAGCCCATACCAGTGCCCACCTCCACCTTGCTGGCGTCTGAGTCGGAGTGGAGCTCTCTGCCCTTTACTGATCCAGCCTCTGGCCCATCCATCAGTCGATAAAACCTGTGAAGAATCAGTCTTCAGATATTTCTTGGCCCAGTCTTGCAGTGTTATCTGATGTTTCTTGGTCAGAGGTGGTGGTTTTCGGCCTTCCTTACCTTGGCCTGTCCCTGAGTATGGCACACCTTGTGCTTTTTGATACTCCAGTAACGTTGCAGCTCTGAAATATGGCCAAACTGGTGGCAAATGGCATCTTGGCAGCTTCACGCTTGATTTTCCTCAATTCATGGGCAGTTATTTTGCGCCTTTTTTGCCCAGCACGCTTCTTGCGACCCTGTTGGCTATTTGTCATGAAACGCTTGATTGTTCGGTGATCTCGCTTCAAAAGTTTGGCAATTTTTCAGACTGCTGCATCTCTCTACAAGACATCGCACAATTCTGGACTTTTCAGAGCCCGTCACATCTCTCTTCTGACCCATTTTGCCAAAGGAAAGGAAGTTGCCTAATAATGAAGCCCCCCTTATATAGGGTGTTGTCATTACACCGCACCCCTCCTCATTACAGAGACGCACATCACCTGGGTTACTTCATTGGTAGTTGGCTCTCAGCCTATACAGCTTGGAGTAGGATGACATGTATAACAAGTATCATGTGATCACAATACTCATCTGCCTAATAATTCAGCACACGGTGTATATACAATGCACAGAGAATAAATCCACTCTGATTTAGGTAGAGTCACATTAAGGCTCTGTGCACACATTGAGTATTTTTGGTTGCAGAAATTTCTGCAGCACATCTGCATCTCTTGTCAGGAAAAATGCTGCGTTTTCGCCGTGGTTTTTTTCCGCTTTTTGCATGCGTTTTTCATACATTTGGAATGGAAAAAAAATGACAAAAATGCATGAGAATGAAAGAATCTACATTGTATAAGCTGCAGCAGAAGGCGGTGTGCAAGGAAAACTTAATTCAGAATAGTACCTACAAACTACCCCGGCGTGTGCTGCTGGGAGCAATGTCAGACTGTGCCGGATGAACTGGAAATGTACTTTATCACTGGAGACTGGAGGACCAGGAGATGTATAGCGAGACCTAGTGGCTACAATGCACTTACCAAATGCAAAGGTTTATGTAAAAGCAGCATCTGCAGCACTCGGAGACTTGATCTTCAGAGCTTTGATTCTGTGCACTTTCTTCAGGTGGGGGATGGGCATCAGAAGCTGCAGTGAATGATCACCTGTCATTATTCACTGGCGGCTTTACCTGGGTTTAACAACTCTGGAGAGTGGTACTAGTTCAACTCTGATTGGCTGCAGTGCAGCCAATCAGTGTAAGGCTATGTGTCCACGGTGCGTCAAGCCACTTGCAGTGCAAAACGCATCCATTTGCATAATTGCTTGTAGCCAAGAATGTGAGTATTCTTTCAAAAATCTACTAAACGCATCAATTTTCTGTGCGTATTAGCTGCGTTTCAATAGTGGAAGCTATGTCGAAACCTTGCGTTTTGTTGGCATCATTTGCTTGTATGTTTTCACAGATTGTGTGTGGTAAATAAAGCTATTCAATGTCCGTGGTAATTTAAATAAAAAAGTGATGGTTTCTGCTGATGTCATATCCTTTTTCATGTAAAGACTTGTATTCTTTACAGAAACATGTTTTGCACACCGCACAAATAATTTGTTCTCACATTTTACAAAATATTCTTAATAATCTATCCTCTTACATTTTTTAAAATATTTTATTCATTAAATTTTACAAATGACATTAATTCTGAACGTGAAAAATAAATTTGTTTTTAGGTCACAATTTGTGACAATCAAAAATGCAATTTTATCATAAAGTCCATAGTATATTATTATATTAACATTAAATTGATATTAACGAAAAAAGGCACATGACATGATCATATATTCTGATATTATACTATAATCTGCCGACAATAGATACTTTTTTAAATTGTTGATAAATAATTCTTAAATAAATCGCTGATTACAAACACATCATTATTTGATTTTCAAATACAGTTGCGTCTACAAAAAAACAATGCATATACAAATAACATAAAACATTTTCCATATACCGTATATTCACAATAATTAAATTATAATCATTATTTATGAAAACATACAGTAATGCTAATACAATCCATCACAACATCATGGCTGAGAATACAATTCTTGTGTGTAGTATCCCCTAATTTGATCATTTGTGTGCCTGGGAATATTACCATGAGGTTGGATGTGCACATTACTATGTGTGTCATAATGTTGTCTTATTTGGGGCATATAAACATGTTTCATTGCTGGTGGTGCATAGGATGCTGGATATTGGGATTGGGTTTGTTCTCTTTGATTATTTTGCGGTATGGATGGTTGCTGGGAGGATGGACCGGTATCCTGATTTTCAAAGCATCCTAGTAACGCACAAATTACAGTCATGCATGTAGATTTTGCGTTCCCATCCTTCAGTCGTCTGATCTTTGATGCTATGCTCGTTCCAAAGCTATCATATTCATCTGTGGTTGATGATGTTTGTATTCATTTTAATGTTTGGGAGGTTAATTCATCTGATTCATAATTATTTTTTTTTACTAGGGTTTTTTTTTTATTTTTCAGCTTTTGATATGTTGTTTTTGTTGGCAATACATTGTGACTTGGTGCCTCACTGGTATTTGGAATTTCCTCTTCAATGTCTTCAGCATACAGTTGGGTTGTCAGAGAACATTCTGCTTCTTTTTCGTTCGCAGTTGGTTCTGAATTGTCACCTGGTTGGTCTTGATTTTGATCGGTTTCACCTGTGAGATTCCCCTGTGTCCTATAATCATTTAATTTAATGTTTATGTGTATGTCGTGTTATTTTAAATATATTTAAGTTAACAAATTAATACAATCGTAAACAGTATGTTTTTCTTAAATGACATTATGATTTATGTCTTTTGATTTTTTTGTAATATCTAAAATATTATTAGTTGAGGTCTTAAAAATAAATTTCATGCCCCAATAAACGAGGAGGAAGTGAGAACAGTGGTGAAAACCTTAAAAATAACAAGGCCCCAGGCCCCGATGGAATGACGGGGAATTGTATAAAATACTACAGGAAGATGTTATGCCCACTTTAGTAAAAGTCTTCAACTCTCCAAAATAAAATCCTACTACAGTCTGGCCATATGGCGTATATAAAGGTAATACACAAACAAGGAAAAGACCCCTCGGACCCTTCATCATACAGGCCCATATCGCTGATAAATCAAGACATTAAAATAATCTCTACAATCCTGGCAGACGGCTAGCATTGATCCTCCCATCGATAGTGGGACCACATCAAGTGGGGTTCGTTAGAAATAGGTCAGCAGTATTCAACATTCGCACAGTGTTGGCGGTACTAGATGGAACAAAAAGACCAGGCCTGATAAAGGGGAACCCTGCATTATTGACCTTAGACGCGGAAAAGGCCTTTGACAATGTAAATTGGCATTGGTTAGGGCTAGTATTGGATACATTTGGCATAATGGGTGCTTTTCGGAACTATATGGAGGCACTTTACGCTACGCCTGAAGCTAGAATTTCCACAATGGGCTTTCTGTCACAATCTTTTCAGCTACAGAAGGGGACTAGTCCGGGTGCCCCCTGTCCCCTCTTCTGTTTGACTTGGCCCTTGAACCACAGCCCAATACTTAGTAAAATCAGAAGATTTCTCAGGAATCAAGGTGGGAATAGTGAGATAAAACTAACCTGCTCTGCAGACGATCGGCTTTTATTTATGTCAGACCCAGACAAGCATCTGAAGAAGGCAATAGACAAAAAGCCGGACTCTGGCTCCTTCTCAGGCTACAGGATAAATATCAGTAACAGTCAGATTCTATATGTGACCCCCCTGGGAAATAGGCAAGGTGAGGGATAGAGGTAGCCATAGCCCCGCACTACATCACTTATTTAGGAATTAAAATAGGCAGAGACTCAATGTCATTATATAGACTTAACTATCCACACCTAATTGAAAAAATAACTAAAAAGCTAGACCGGTGGAAAAATCTCCCTGTCCCTGTGCGGCAGAGCACATCTGATAAAGATGATAAAAAAAGCGTTTGTAAAATTGTTATGGCAGGGAAAGAGACCAAGAGTATCCTCCTCAAAGCTGTGTCTACAGAAAAAAGACGGAGGGTACAAATGCCCATGATTAGATTGTACAACCTAGCGGCACTTGCCAGACATATAAAAGACTGGATCAATGGGACAACCTTCTTTTCTAACGTTCAGCTGGAGAGGGCGCTAACAAGCCCTTGTAACTTGGTAGCGGTATTACATATGAAGCTAGATAAAATACCAACGTACGTGAAACAGAGCTGTTTAATAAAGGACACGGTGGGGCCTGGAGAGCACCGAGAAAACTGTATAGACTCTCTTATTGTCTGTCAAAATTTACCCCGTTGTGGGAGGATCCAAATTTTATTCAAGGGTCTCAAAACAAATTATTTCAAGGATGGAAGCAGAGGGGGGTACGGAGGATGGGTGATTTACTGACAACGGAGGAGGGGAGAGTTCTGAGCTGGACGGAGGTATCGGAAAATCACCATTACCTACAATATTTACAAATAACAACACATTACACATCAGTGGTAAGAGAGGTCGGGAAGGCGGAGAAGAAGGGGAGTTTTGATGTATTGATTGGTCAGGGAGCGGAACATGAATCCCTTTCCATCATATACCAACGATTGAGAGATCAAGTACAGGGCCCCTGGAAAGAGCCAATATATAAACCCTGGGAGACGGCTCTGGGCGATCCGGACATCTATGATAAAATTCTAAGGGGGTTAAAATCTGTTAAGAAAGTAATGATAAATGAACCATGGAGGGAGATGCAATTTAAGCTCGTACACAACGCAACATACGCCTTTATATACCACATAGCAGCGCACCAGGGCATATACTGGACCATTGCCCTAAATGTGGACTCCATAAAGCAAAACTGTTTCACTGCATATGGGAATGCCCACGAGTGAGGGGGGTATGGGAGGAAGCGGGGGCGTACATATTGAGGATTTGGAAAGTAGTTATACCCGTCACCCCTCAGGCCTGTTTCACTGTATAGAAGCCCCTACAGAAACTGACAGAGCCAGTGCGCACATTCCAGGTGTAATACACGTAGTATTGCTTGTAGTCAAGAAATGCCTACTTAGGAACTGGCTGATAAGACAGACTCCGAGAAATACAGAAATAGCCGATACCCTAAAAACAATAATGAGGTACGACAAACTGGATTCGGAGAAACATAAGGAGAAGTCCACGAAAAGATTCTTCAAAAAGTGGAGAACATTTATTGAGCAAAGCGTCACCCAGACGGAATCACCAGGTAATGAAAGCATCGGAGCACACGGCGTGGTATTGTGTGGAAGACGCTGCAGGGACACTGAAGATCGGGAGCGTCCAAAGGAGCAACTGAAGGGAACAAATATCATAGGTTGTTAAAGGATGTTATTGTTAAGATAATTCTATGGAGATGAAATTGTTGTGACAATGAAAAGGAAAATGATGTAACAGAAGCATTGTACGATCCGGAGACATTTTATGGAATGTAACAACATGTTCTCTTGTTGATGATATGTGCTCGCTGACATCAAATAAAATAGGTTTAAAAAAAAAAAAAATAAATAAATTTCAAACCAAAAACAACATTTTTGAACTTACGGTCTCAAATTACGTCCAGTGGTCAGAAATTTCAAATCATCATACGGTAATACACGAAGTTGGGCCGTACCGGAGACATGCCACTTTTTGTGCCCTCTATGCGTATTTTATTATATCGGTGTTTTACAGACCGCCACCTTTTACGGACATCTTGCTCTAAAAAAATGTATTGTAAATATTGTAATCTGTACTTTATTTTTAAATGTAACTTGAAATTGTATCGAATTTAAATTAACAAATGAATATACATTACCAATCCTAAACTGAAGAGCTTTATCTGCCTCGTCCCACTGTGGATATAGCTCTCTACAAACAGTTATCCAACTATCTGTGCGACGTAATTTTAGCATATATTCGGGGCATGAGGGGTCTCATATACAGGGCATTGATTCAACCTATATGGGTGTGAAAATATCACAATGCTAATTTTTGAAATCCTGTGCCTTTTTAACATTTTATAATTTAATTATGTGATCGATAACTGTATAAAAAAATATGAGTAAAGTATATTTTCAAATTTATTACAATTCCTACAGTGACTACTCCATAACTAACGATGTTCTTCACATATGAATATATTTTTTTTTTTCAAAGAACATATGTTATTTTTGATTTCATATATCGAGATAGCTGATGTTAGCATGGTTGCTGTAATATCTATATATGCATGAAGAGCTAGTTATAATTTTGAACAGAAAGGCTACCATAATTTAAATATTATTTATTCGGTGTTTCTAACAAAAAACATGATTATACATACCAGATGTATCAGTTTTGTAACATCCAGTTTCAGTCTTTTGTACCAAGCCATTGTGTAGTAACCCGGGAAATTGCGATATTGGGAAAAGGATCTGCTGTCCGAAATTCACAAGAAATCCAATACACATGATTTCCCCTTTTCTTTTTAAGGATGTGATGTCATTGGTAATGTCTATTGAGGTCACTTCCATGTTTGATTTCATGCGTTTTTACGTTGCAAAACACATTTTGAACGCACATGAAAAGCAAGCAAAACGCATAAATTCAGAAAAGATTGGGCACTCCCTGTTTGTCATTGACTTCTATGTTATCTAAACGCACCTCAAATGGCAAAAACAATTGACCTGCTGCTTTTCTAAACGCATGGTTTTTGTCAAAAAATATGCAAATTTGACGCAGCGTTTTCAAATGCATGGTGGGCACAGGAAAACCCTATTTCCCATAGACTTTGCTGGGAAATCAAAACGCAGCCATTTGGGCACTAAAAAGGTGCAGTTGAAAACGCTGCAGAAAAGCATGAAAAAACGCACCGTGGACACAGGGCCTTAGGCTGAGACCACACTTTGCTTTTTACCTGCTTTTTCAACTGCAGCGTTTAATGCCAAAATGGATGTGTTCTGCTTTTCAAGCAAAGTCTATGGGAATTTGGGTTTCTTGTCGCACTTTGCAGTTCAAACTGCAGCCTTTTTGTGGCAGAAATTTGGGCAAAAACTCAGCTTTGCAGTGCAAAACCCAAATGGCAAAAACAATGGACATGTCGAAAGGCTGCAGTTGGAACTGCAAAGTGCGGACAAGAAACCCAAATTCCCATAGACTTTGCTTGAAAAGCAGAACACATCCATTTTGGTATTAAACGCTGCTGTTGAAAAAGCAGCAAAAAAGCAGGTAAAAAGCAAAGTGCGGTCTCAGCCTTAGTTTCTCGGTTCAGCAACACCACTCAGGTAAATAGATGTGCTGTGAGTGATCAGAGTCTGCCCCTGCGGAGTGGAGCAGCGACAGAGGGAGGAGCAGCGGCAGAGAGAGGATCAGCGACAGAGGGAGGAGCAGCGGCAGAGTGAGGAGCAGCGACAGAGTGTGGAGCAGCGGCAGAGTGTGGAGCAGTGGCAGAGTGTGGAGCAGCGGCAGAGTGCAGAGTTTGGAGCAGCGACAGAGTGTGGAGCAGCGGCAGAGTGCAGAGTGTGGAGCAGCGGCAGAGTGTGGAGCAGCGGCAGAGTGCAGAGTTTGGAGCAGCGACAGAGTGTGGAGCAGCGGCAGAGTGCAGAGTGTGGAGCAGCGGCAGAGTGTGGAGCAGCGGCAGAGTGTGGAGCAGCGGCAGAGTGTGGAGCAGCAGCAGAGTTTGGATCAGAGAAGACTGAGGAGCAGCGGCAGAGTGCAGAGTGTGGAGCAGCGGCAGAGTGTGGATCAGAGAAGACTGTGGAGCAGCGGCAGAGTGCAGAGTGTGGAGCAGCGTCAGAGTGTGGAGCAGCGACAGAGTGTGGAGCAGCGACAGAGTGTGGAGCAGCGGCAGAGTGTGGAGCAGCGGCAGAGTGTGGAGCAGCGACAGAGTGTGGAGCAGCGGCAGAGTGTGGAGCAGCGGCAGAGTGTGGAGCAGCGACAGAGTGTGGAGCAGCGGCAGAGTGTGGAGCAGCGGCAGAGTGTGGAGCAGCGGCAGAGTGCAGAGTGTGGAGCAGCGGCAGAGTGTGGATCAGAGAAGACTGTGGAGCAGCGGCAGAGTGCAGAGTGTGGAGCAGCGGCAGAGTGTGGAGCAGCGGCAGAGTGTGGAGCAGCGGCAGAGTTTGGAGCAGCGGCAGAGTGAGGAGCAGTGGCAGAGTTTGGAGCAGCGGCAGAGTGAGGAGCAGTGGCAGAGTGTGGAGCAGCGGCAGAGTGCAGAATGTGGAGCAGCGGCAGAGTGTGGAGCAGCAGCAGAGTGTGGATCAGAGAAGACTGAGGAGCAGCGGCAGAGTGTGGATCAGAGAAGACTGTGGAGCAGCGGCAGAATGCAGAGTGTGGAGCAGCGGCAGAGTGTGGAGCAGCGGCAGAGTGTGGAGCAGCGGCAGAGTGTGGAGCAGCGACAGAGTGTGGAGCAGCGGCAGAGTGTGGAGCAGCAGCAGAGTGTGGATCAGAGAAGACTGAGGAGCAGCGGCAGAGTGCAGAGTGTGGAGCAGCGGCAGAGTGTGGATCAGAGAAGACTGTGGAGCAGCGGCAGAGTGTGGAGCAGCGGCAGAGTGAGGAGCAGCGGCAGAGTGAGGAGCAGCGGCAGAGTGTGGAGCAGCGGCAGAGTGTGGAGCAGCAGCAGAGTGTGGATCAGAGAAGACTGTGGAGCAGCGGCAGAGTGTGGAGCAGCGGCAGAGTGTGGAGCAGCGGCAGAGTGTAGAGCAGTGACAGATTGTGGAGCAGCGGCAAAGCATGGAGCAGCGGCAGAGTGAGGAGCAGCGGCAGAGTGTGGAGCAGCGGCAAAGTGTGGAGCAGCGGCAGAGTGTGGAGCAGCGGCAGAGTGTGGAGCAGCGGCAGAGTGTGGAGCAGCGGCAGAGTGTAGAGCAGTGACAGATTGTGGAGCAGCGGCAAAGCATGGAGCAGCGGCAGAGTGAGGAGCAGCGGCAGAGTGTGGAGCAGCGGCAAAGTGTGGAGCAGCGGCAGAGTGTGGAGCAGCGGCAGAGTGTGGAGCAGCGGCAGAGTGTGGAGCAGCGGCAGAGTGCAGAGTGTGGAGCAGCGGCAGAGTGTGGATCAGAGAAGACTGTGGAGCAGCGGCAGAGTGCAGAGTGTGGAGCAGCGGCAGAGTGTGGAGCAGCGGCAGAGTGTGGAGCAGCGGCAGAGTTTGGAGCAGCGGCAGAGTGAGGAGCAGTGGCAGAGTGTGGAGCAGCGGCAGAGTGCAGAATGTGGAGCAGCGGCAGAGTGTGGAGCAGCAGCAGAGTGTGGATCAGAGAAGACTGAGGAGCAGCGGCAGAGTGTGGATCAGAGAAGACTGTGGAGCAGCGGCAGAATGCAGAGTGTGGAGCAGCGGCAGAGTGTGGAGCAGCGGCAGAGTGTGGAGCAGCGGCAGAGTGTGGAGCAGCGACAGAGTGTGGAGCAGCGGCAGAGTGTGGAGCAGCAGCAGAGTGTGGATCAGAGAAGACTGAGGAGCAGCGGCAGAGTGCAGAGTGTGGAGCAGCGGCAGAGTGTGGATCAGAGAAGACTGTGGAGCAGCGGCAGAGTGTGGAGCAGCGGCAGAGTGAGGAGCAGCGGCAGAGTGAGGAGCAGCGGCAGAGTGTGGAGCAGCGGCAGAGTGTGGAGCAGCAGCAGAGTGTGGATCAGAGAAGACTGTGGAGCAGCGGCAGAGTGTGGAGCAGCGGCAGAGTGTGGAGCAGCGGCAGAGTGTAGAGCAGTGACAGATTGTGGAGCAGCGGCAAAGTGTGGAGCAGCGGCAGAGTGTGGAGCAGCGGCAGAGTGTGGAGCAGCGGCAGAGTGTGGAGCAGCGGCAGAGTGTAGAGCAGTGACAGATTGTGGAGCAGCGGCAAAGCATGGAGCAGCGGCAGAGTGAGGAGCAGCGGCAGAGTGTGGAGCAGCGGCAAAGTGTGGAGCAGCGGCAGAGTGTGGAGCAGCGGCAGAGTGTGGAGCAGCGGCAGAGTGTGGAGCAGCGGCAGAGTGTGGAGCAGCGGCAAAGTGTGGAGCAGCGGCAGAGTGAGGAGCAGCGGCAGAGTGTGGAGCAGCGGCAGAGTGTGGAGCAGCGGCAGAGTGTGGAGCAGCGGCAGAGTGTAGAGCAGTGACAGATTGTGGAGCAGCGGCAAAGCATGGAGCAGCGGCAGAGTGAGGAGCAGCGGCAGAGTGTGGAGCAGCGGCAAAGTGTGGAGCAGCGGCAGAGTGTGGAGCAGCGGCAGAGTGTGGAGCAGCGGCAGAGTGTGGAGCAGCGGCAAAGTGTGGAGCAGCGGCAGAGTGAGGAGCAGCGGCAGAGTGTGGAGCAGCGGCAGAGTGTGGAGCAGCGGCAGAATTAGGGGTTCCTGTTGCCCCATTCACTGGCATTTCAGTAACATTTGCACTAAATGAAAAAGGCCTCCAACTGCAGTTAGGGGGACACTAAATGAGGGAGCAGGACATCAGGCAGTTAGGGGGGGACATAGTGAAGGATGAGGTTATCAGGCAGGGGTGACATAGTGAGGGAGGGGGTCATCAGGCAGGGGTGACATAGTGAGAGAGGGGGTCATCAGGCAGGGGTGACATAGTGAGGGAGGGGGTCATCAGACAGGGGTGACACAGTGAGGGAGGGGGTCATCAGGCAGGGATGACATAGTGAGGGAGGGGGTCATCAGGCAGGGGTGACATTGTGAGGGAGGGGGCCATCAGGCAGGGGTGACATAGTGAGGGAGGGGGTCATAAGGCAGGGGTGACATTGTGAGGGAGGGGGCCATCAGGCAGGGGTGACATAGTGAGGGAGGGGGCCATCAGGCAGGGGTGACATAATGATGGAGGGGGGTCATCAAGCAGGGGTGACATAGTGAGGGAGGGGGTCCTCAGGCAGGGGTGACATAGTGACGGAGGGGGTCATCAGGCAGGGGTGACATAGTGAGGGAGGGGGTCATCAGGCAGGGGTGACATAGTAAGGAAGGGGTCATAAGGCAGGGGTGACATAATGATGGAGGGGGGTCATCAGCCAGGGTTGACATAGTGAGGGAGGTTGTCATCAGGCAGGGGTGACATTGTGAGGGAGGGGGCCATCAGGCAGGGGTGACATAATGATGGAGGGGGGTCATCAGGCAGGGGTGACATAGTGAGGGAGGGGGCCATCAGGCAGGGGTGACATAATGATGGAGGGGGGCATCAGACAGGGGTGACATAATGATGGAGGGGGGTCATCAGGCAGGGGTGACATAGTGAGGGAGGGGGTCATCAGGCAGGGGTGACATAGTGAGGGAGGGGGTCATCAGGCAGGGGTGACATAGTAAGGAAGGGGTCATAAGGCAGGGGTGACATAATGATGGAGGGGGGTCATCAGGCAGGGTTGACATAGTGAGGGAGGTTGTCATCAGGCAGGTGTGACATTGTGAGGGAGGGGGCCATCAGGCAGGGGTGACATAATGAAGGAGGGGGGTCATCAGGCAGGGGTGACATAGTGAGGGAGGGGGCCATCAGGCAGGGGTGACATAATGATGGAGGGGGGTCATCAGACAGGGGTGACATAATGATGGAGGGGGGTCATCAGGCAGGGGTGACATAATGAAGGAGGGGGGTCATCAGGCAGGGGTGACATAGTGAGGGAGGGGGCCATCAGGCAGGGGTGACATAATGATGGAGGGGGGTCATCAGACAGGGGTGACATAATGATGGAGGGGGGTCATCAGGCAGGGGTGACATAGTGAGGGCGGGGGTCATCAGGCAGGGGTGACATAGTGAGGGAGGGGGGTCATCAGGCAGGGGTGACATAGTGAGGGAGGGGGCCATCAGGCAGGGGTGACATAATGATGGAGGGGGGTCATCAGACAGGGGTGACATAATGATGGAGGGGGGTCATCAGGCAGGGGTGACATAGTGAGGGCGGGGGTCATCAGGCAGGGGTGACATAGTGAGGGCGGGGGTCATCAGGCAGGGGTGACATAGTGAGGGAGGGGGTCATCAGGCAGGGGTGACATAGAGAGGAAGGGGTCATCAGGCAGGGGTGACATAATGATGGAGGGGGGTCATCAGGCAGGGGTGACATAATGAGGGAGGGGGTCATCAGGCAGGGGTGACATAGTGAGGGAGGGGGTCATCAGGCAGGGGTGACATAGTGAGGGAGGAGTCATCAGGCAGGGGTGACATAGTGAGGGAGGGGGTCATCAGGCAGGGGTGACATAGTGAGGGAGGAGTCATCAGGCAGGGGTGACATAATGAGGGAGGGGGTCATCAGGCAGGGGTGACATAGAGAGGGAGAAGGCTATCAAGCAGTTGGCGGTGACAAAGTGGGAAAATGACAATGGGGGGTCCCTCTGGCAATTAGGGGTGACACAGAGGGGAAGAGGGGCTCTCATGGAAGTTAGTTGTGACTTGTGACACTGTATGAGAGGGTCCTCGGGCACTTAGGAGTGATATGTGCAGACCACCTGTACCTTACTGAGGGGCTTTATTAGCAGCTGAGCATGAGCACAGCAGAGTCGTACATGATTTAATCACATGAGATCAGGTCGGGACGCCACTGCGCTGCGCTCGCTAATGCTTGGGTCCGGCGCTGCTGCGGCTGCTGCTCGGTGGCTCGAGCGGTGGGCCGGATCCGGGGTCTCGAGCGGCGCTCCTCGGCCGTGAGTGAAAGGGGTGGTTGGTTTGGGGGATTTAGTCCGTGACGCCACTCACGGTTTGTGGTGAAGATGGGCACCACCTCTGCTGGTGATGGGGATCCCGGGAGCGATGGCAGGGAGCAGCTGGGATGTTGTCTTCCCCCTCCGTGGGTAGGGGTCGGTGGTCCCGGGGCCCGGTGTTGTTGAGACGGGGAGGCAGGGTCGGTGAGGTGCAGGGTGGCAGGGACAGCGCGGCGCGGTGCCGGATGGCACAGGTGTACTCACTCAGCAAGAAAGGTACAAAGTCCTCGGTAAACCAAACGGCTGGATGGACGTGTCCCGCAGCCGGCTGCAGTGTCTCTCCCCGGACAGGTGATGGCGGTTGTCTTTTCCTGCACCTTTGTGTACTTCTTTGACTACAATGGATTCCCAACGGTAGTCCGCTCCCCGGTGTATGGATGCCGCAGGAGCCCGTTTGCCCGCAGGTGCTGGCCCTTGGGTCTCTAGCCTTAGGCGGTAGCTGTATACCCTCACGGTGTGGGCGGTTGCCTTCAATCGGGTCTTTGGCTGTTAAGAAACACCTGGGGTTCCTGTCACACTCGGATTTGACTGTTGTCGGCGGCTTCAAGCCTGGTCGGGGTCCGATGGCCCTGCCTGTGTGTGCTGGCTTCACTTCGCTCCCCGGTCGGTACCGGCGGGCCAACGCCCGACCCCGGTCCTATGGTTCCGCGTCGATTCACCTCTCCTGCAGACGGCCACCACTGTCTGCCAACCTTGCTGTTGGTGCCTGGGCCACAAACCCAGACACCCAAGTGTTTACTCCTCTCACTTCAACCTCCTCAACTGTTCTGTCACTTTTCCCGCCTCCAGGCCTGTGAATTCCTCGGTGGGTGGGGCCAACCGCTTGGCTCCGCCCCCACCTGGTGTGGACATCAGACCCTGGAGGGAGGCAACAAGGGTTTTGTGTTTGGCTAATGTTAATGTTACTGTCTAGTGGGGGTGGGGTGTTTGTGTGTTACCTGTGACGGCCTGGCTAGTCCAGGGCGCCACAATGACATGAGGACAGCCCCGTATCACAGCGGAAAGTAAAGAGTGATGGGAGTGGGAATATTTAGGGGCATAAAGTGTAAAAGCTGCAGATTTCACAGTGTGTAGTATGGGATCAGAAAGTATACATGTACGGACATATCGTACGACCGCATCATGATCTGCACAATAACCCTTCAGCATAAAGGCTTTATCGCCTTTCACTGACAGCTTTTTTGCCTGACGTCAGACAGCGCAGAGCTGTCAGGAGGAGATGACAGTGGGCAGGGAATAGAGCTGGAGTGACGGAGGCTTCAGATCTACCAGTCATTCATTTGCATATCAATCCATACGGCCATGTAAAGATATTCCTGCTCTTGTCTTTGAAAGTGAATATGCATAAAAATAGTTTATGGGTGAAATCCTGCAGAGAAATACATTAATGACTGGGATTATGAAGGGTGAATGATTCACAAGTGTAAGGTGTGGATAGGACACTTATTTCCACATCTTCCTTATCTGCTATAAGCCCTATAGGTCCTATCCTCTGTCCTGTATGAGATTAATGAGGCTGTATAGAATCCGACCTGCGGGGCGCACAAACATTTCTGTGAAAGTTATGGCCCCTACATAATGGCAGCAGATTAACACGGGGATAGAAAGCCAAAATATCTGTGCTCTGTATCTCCTATCACTGTGGAGGGGACAAATGAAAGTGGTGCATAGCTCCCCCGGCTGACGAAGAGTTAATAATGCCCGGGCACACCTATATAATGCCCGGTCACACCTATATAATGCCCGGTCACAGCTATATAATGCCCGGTCACAGCTATATAATGCCCGGTCACACCTATATAATGCCCGGTCACACCTATATAATGCCCGGTCACACCTGTATAATGCCCGGTCACACCTGTATAATGCCCGGTCACACCTATATAGTGCCCGGTCACAGCTATATAATGCCCGGTCACACCAATATAATGCCCGGTCACACCTGTATAATGCCCGGTCACACCTATATAATGCCCGGGCAAACCTATATAATGCCCGGTCACACCTGTATAATGCCCGGTCACACCTATATAGTGCCCGGTCACAGCTATATAATGCCCGGTCACACCAATATAATGCCCGGTCACACCTGTATAATGCCCGGTCACACCTATATAATGCCCGGGCAAACCTATATAATGCCCGGTCACACCTGTATAATGCCCGGGCACGCCTATATAATGCCCGGTCACACCTATATAATGCCTGGTCACACCTATATAATGCCCGGTCACACCTATATAATGCCCAGGCAAACCTATATAATGCCCGGTCACACCTGTATATTGCCCGGGCACACCTATATAATGCCCGGTCACACCTATATAATGCCCGGGCAAACCTATATAATGCCCGGTCACACCTATATAATGCCCGGGCAAACCTATATAATGACGGGCGGTCACACCTATATAATGCCCGGTCACACCTATATAATGCCCGGTCACACCTATATAATGCCCGGGCAAACCTATATAATGCCCGGTCACACCTATATAATGCCCGGTCACACCTATATAATGCCCGGGCAAACCTATATAATGCCAGGCAGTCACACCTATATAATGCCCGGTCACAGCTATATAATGCCCGGGCAAACCTATATAATGCCCGGTCACACCTATATAATGCCCGGTCACACCTATATAATGCCCGGGCAAACCTATATAATGCCGGGCGGTCACACCTATATAATGCTGCTTTCAGTAATTTCAAATAAAAGTTATCTTCTTATTATTTTTCCCTGATGCTACTCTCCAGCTCTGCTTCCTTGATATTACTCTCCTCTTTGATGTTACTCTCCTCCTTGTTGTTACTCTCCTCCTTGATGCTAGTCTCCTCCTCTTCTTCCTTGATATTACTCTCCTCCATGATGTTACTCTCCTCCTCTTCCTTGATATTACTCTCCTCCATAATGTTACTCTCCTCCTTTACATTGATGTTGCTCTCTACTTCTTCTTCTTTAAACTGGCACTTCTTCTTTAATGTTACTGTCCTCCGTGAAGTTACTCTCATCCTCTTCCTTGATATTACTCTCCTCCATGATGTTACTCTGCTCCTCTTCCATGATGTTGCTCTACTCTTCCTTGATGCTACTCTTCACTCTCCTCCTATTTTACCTTGATATTGCTTACCTCCTTGATGTTATACTCTTCATTGAAGTTACTCTCCTACTTGATGTTACTCTCCTCCTTGATATTACTCTCCTTATTGATAATACTCTCCTCCTTGTTGTTACTCTCCTCCTTGATGCTACTCTCCTCCTATTTTACCTTGATATTGCTTACCTCCTTGATGTTATACTCCTCTTCATTGAAGTTACTCTCCTCCTTGATGTTACTCTCCTCCTTGATATTACTCTCCTTATTGATAATACTCTCCTCCTTGTTGTTACTCTCCTCCTTGATGCTACTCTCCTCCTATTTTACCTTGATATTGCTTACCTCCTTGATGTTATACTCCTCTTCATTGAAGTTACTCTCCTCCTTGATGTTACTCTCCTACTTGATATTCCTATAAGAGTAACTTGGTTTAAGAGCACACTCCCAAAACAAACTATGCTCGTAATCCAAAGTCCCACTATATATCTTTTTCTTGTAGGTAGCAGCGAATCACTCGTTGAATAAAGCCAGAGCACATACTGTATAAATCCACCAAATGAGCTCAAAGTTTCAATGAGGGAAACACATAATAATGACTCCTACACACATAAACCGGATTGTACTATAGGCCTCGATAGTTTAATAGGTAAATCCCAGCCAGGAGAGTAATTTATTTGCTGGTATTATCCAAAGAAAGACCCCGACATGTTTCCCCCCTTCGTTTCGAGGGGTTCATCAGGGGATCTTCAATTGACTTATGGTAGGTCCATATAAATTAAGGCCATCTTCTTTAGTGCTCTTAGAGTCAAATAGGCAAAAGCAGTGGCCCATTTAGACAGTCCCCAGATATTGATTATCTTTCCGTGGTATGATGGCGGGGCGCCTCAGAAGTAGAATGGTATCCCACCCACAGGCCTAATGGAGAAAGAGGCAGGTATTCTCAGGCTGGGGAGACCCATGGTTATTTGGCCCCCCAGCCTAAAAATAGCAGCCTGCAGACACCCATAATTGTTGCATCCATTAGATGCGACAATCCCAGCTCATCCCAATTGACCTGGTGCGATTCGCTGTAATAAGAAGTTAATGACAGCTCACAACTGCCACTAAGCCCTAGATTAGTAATGGGAGGCATCTATGAGACTACTAATCTGTAAGTGATAAAAAATAAACACAAACACCAAAAAAATCATTTATTTAAAATAAAATAAAAAAACACCCTATTTTTCCAATTTATTAACTCCAAACACCCAGTTCCTATGTAATCCAAACAAGGTTCCGATTCCGGCTCTGCTACATACTGAAGTCACAGCGTGCAGGCACAGAACATATCCGCACGCTGTGGCTTTAGGCATAGATTGACTGAGCCACAGGTGTGATCAGTGACGTCACTCAGTTTATCTGCGGTCACAGCTGGAGGTTCTCACGGAACCCCATCTGTGACTGTAGGTAAACTGAACTCAGGTGAACTCAGTGACCTCACCTCAGGTGAACTGAGTTCATAGACCTACATCTGGCAGAAAACTGTGGGTTTATTTGCCAAGAAATGCAGATTTGGTGCTGAAATTTATACACTATATTCCTGCACCAAATCTGCATCTTCTGGCAAAAAACTCACATCAAAACACATGCAGTACTGATGCAATTTTTTGCTAGGAGATGATCGGTAAATGGCACGGATCCCAAATTTTAAAGTCTGGGTTCGCGTATCACTAGTTATAGGGAGACCGATCAGTAGAGAGTTGCAGCAGTCCAGAAAAAATGAATAAAAGCAGCAGCAAGAGTTTTTGCAGATTAAAGGTGTGAAATAGCTGGATTCTGGAGTTGTTTTTTAGATGCCAGTGACATGAGAAAGTAAGTGGCTGTAGAGCAGGGGTGGGGAACCTCCGGCCCGCGGGCCGCATGCGGCCCGCCATGACCTTTTATGTGGCCCCCGGGCAGATTCCCGGGGGAGGCAGTGCTGGTGCTGTCACCGCGGTTTGCTGCCGCCGGCCCTTTAAATCCACACATTGCTGTTTGTGCTGCAATGTGTTCTCCCGTCGGCCAGTGCCAATTGCCAATGGGCGGGTCCACAGCAGCCTCACAGCTTCTAGCCTTGTGTATCCGCCCCCTGCCCTCCGGAGATCAGTGCCTGCCTTCTCCTTCTGATGCAGTGTGTCCGCCCCCTGCCCTCCGGAGATCAGTGCCTGCCTTCTCCTTCTGATGCAGTGTGACCGGCTCCTGCACTCCGGTGATGTGAGTGCAATGCTGCTGTGAGTCCAGTGCCGACCCTCTGCTGCTATATGCCCTGCCCAATGCTTTGTGCCTCCCCACACCAGTTCTGTAAACCCTCTCCCCCAGAGTTGCATGAAACTCTCAGCGCAGTGTGGCCCCCAATGTCCTGTGTGCACCCCTCCCCCAGTCCTGTGTGCAGCCCCCCAATGTCCTGTGTGCAGCCCATCACCCAGTAGTCCTGTTTGCACCCCCCCAATCCTGTGTGCACCCCTCCCCCAGTCCTGTGTGCACCCCCCCAATCCTGTGTGCACCCCTCCCCCAGTCCTGTGTGCAGCCCCCCAATGTCCAGTGTGCACCCCCACACAATCCTATGTGCAGCCCATCACCCAGTCCTGTGTGCACCCCCCAGTCCTGTGTGCACCCCCCCAGTCCTGTGTGCACCCCCCCAGTCCTGTGTGCACCCCCCCAGTCCTGTGTGCACCCCCCCAGTCCTGTGTGCACCCCCCCAGTCCTGTGTGCACCCCCCCAGTCCTGTGTGCAGCCCCCCCCAGTCGTGTGTGCAGCCCCCCCCAGTCGTGTGTGCAGCCCCCCCCAGTCGTGTGTGCAGCCCCCCCCAGTCGTGTGTGCAGCCCCCCCCAGTCGTGTGTGCAGCCCCCCCCAGTCGTGTGTGCAGCCCCCCCCAGTCGTGTGTGCAGCCCCCCCCCAGTCGTGTGTGCAGCCCCCCCCAGTCGTGTGTGCAGCCCCCCCCAGTCGTGTGTGCAGGCCCCCCAGTGATGTCTGTGCAGGCCCCCCAGTGATGTCTGTGCAGCCCCCCCCCAGTGATGTCTGTGCAGCCCCCCCCCAGTGATGTCTGTGCAGCCCCCCCCCAGTGATGTCTGTGCAGCCCCCCCCAGTGATGTCTGTGCAGCCCCCCAGTGATGTCTGTGCCTCCCCCCCAGTGATGTCTGTGCCTCCCCCCCAGTGATGTCTGTGCCTCCCCCCCAGTGATGTCTGTGCCTCCCCCCCAGTGATGTCTGTGCCTCCCCCCCAGTGATGTCTGTGCCTCCCCCCCCAGTGGTGTCTGTGCCTCCCCCCCCAGTGGTGACTGTGCCTCCCCCCCCAGTGGTGACTGTGCCTCCCCCCCAGTGGTGTCTGTGCCTCCCCCCCAGTGGTGTCTGTGCCTCCCCCCCAGTGGTGTCTGTGCCTCCCCCCCAGTGGTGTCTGTGCCTCCCCCCCAGTGGTGTCTGTGCCTCCCCCCCAGTGGTGTCTGTGCCTCCCCCCCAGTGGTGTCTGTGCCTCCCCCCCAGTGGTGTCTGTGCCTCCCCCACAGTGGTGTCTGTGCCTCCCCCACAGTGGTGTCTGTGCCTCCCCCACAGTGGTGTCTGTGCCTCCCCCACAGTGGTGTCTGTGCCTTCCCCACAGTGGTGTCTGTGCCCCCAGCCCCGCGTGTGGTGTCTGTGCCCCCAGCCCCGCGTGTGGTGTCTGTGCCCCCAGCCCCGCGTGTGGTGTCTGTGCCCCCAGCCCCGCGTGTGGTGTCTGTGCCCCCAGCCCCATGCCCCCAGTTAATTAATTGCTTCACCCAATATAGCAGGGTCATTTAAACATTGATAATTTTGTGCGGCCCCCGAAGGTTGGTAGAAATTTCCAAATGGCCCCCGACAGAAAAAAGGTTCCCCACCCCTGCTGTAGAGCATAAAGGAAAGTTCTGTGTGAATTATGACCGCAAGACAGTGAGTGTGCTGCTGGGAGTTATGGTGGAACTACATGGAGATGGTAATATCGGGTACAGGTGGGTTAGTGCCGGAGGAAGCACGAGAAGTTCAGTTGTGGAGAGATTCAGTCTCGGAAAGAGGCAGGACATGATGTTAGACGGAGGACAGACAATCCCTGGTATTTTGTATTAGGGCGGGGGTGATGTCAGGAGATATGTATAATTGTATCATTGCTGAAGAGGAGACAAGAAAGAAGAGGATGAAGAACACAAAAGGCTGTGAACACAGCACAGACATCTACTATGCAAAAGAAGAAAAACGTCATCTCCGACATAAACTACAACTTTCAAGGGAGTGTCAGCTCTGCGGCGCCTTTCATCGTGTATGATGTCATAGTTTATGGGGGTGGAGCCAACATCTGTATCCTCGCAAGTAGCGGCTGTTATTGGTGGGTTCCATTGAAGAGCATTACCCAATATACTAGAGATCAATTAGGTGAATATCTATCTAATATCACTATATACAGAGCTAATATGTAGATACATTGGGATTGTACAAGGATTATCCAATACTGTTTGGGCTTATACTTTTTACCTGGATTGTATATTGCTCTATGTCTCAATATCACCCGCCAATCGCATTATTATCTTTACTTTCCATATCTTCCCTTACAACATATAACTTTTATTGCTCAGATTTAATGAATTTTAAAAGTTTACATGGCTAAAAAAAAACGACACGTGGATGGGCACAGATAGGGCACGGGGCTCCTAGACTGGCCCTCAGACTAGGGGGGGCCTGGCTATACCTTATCTCAGAGTTACCTCTGACGGTGAGGATGTCTGAGCTGTCAGCCTGACCCTACTCCTGACCAGCCCTGATCTTATCTGCCTCCCCCCAACCCCAGGGGAAAGTCGGGACAGGAGCGTGTAAACACCAACAGTGATAGACATACGGAAACCGAAACTCTATCACAGAGCACGCTCACACAGAGTAATCAGACAACAAATGATAAGGAGGAAAACAAAGAGCAGGGAGGAAATAACCAGATGACAGGAGGAATTCCACAGCAAACCACACAACGCGCAGTAAATTACTAGTTACAGAAACACCACACCACACGGAATGATTTAGCAAAAAGCTATAGTCGGCATGGGAAGACAAATTCCTCCATCTTAATTGCATGAGTGTGGGGGTGGCGCAGCACAGCTGAGTTTATCTGTGCCACATTACAATTATAAACCCTTCTATCAGCTCATCTTGCAAAAAAAAGGCCCTCACATGTCTATGTGGATGAAACAATAAAAAAACCTCATAGGTCTTAGAAGGAAGAAACAAAACTAAAGCACAAACAATGTGCAATACAAGGTAATATTGTGGTACCGTGTTAGCCAGAAAACTCAATTGAAATACTATGTCCCAAGAATGACAAAAGTATTTTCGGAGTGATACCTTTATAGGCTAACCAGAAAAATTACATTAGCAGCTTTCAGAGCGTCAAGGCTCCTTCTTCAGGCTGTATTTGTAATTTAGCCTGAAGAAGGAGTCTTGATGATCTGAAAGCTTGCTAATATAATTTTTCTGGTTAGCCTATAAAGGTATCGCTCCGAAAATACTTTTGTCATTCTTGGAACATAGTATTTCAATTGAAAAGCACAAACAGAAAGCTTGGCTGTGGAGAGAAGAGGGTTAAAGGGTTATTCTATTTTATTGGGTAAACTTGCAAAGTACAAGTTATAACAAGCAACGTTGCAAGTTACCTATCAGAAATCCTAACCGCTCTCATGAACAGAGGGATTTGTAATTTCATACTCTACTGCTCGATAGGTAGGTTACCGGCCAGCGCTGCAGACTATCTCAGGTGATTGGTTTCTTAGGTGAAAAACACACACTTGTAAGCTCTTCCCAATGGATCTTGTAGGCGCCGCTCTAAGGCTGGGTTCACACTAAGCGACAGCGACAACGACGTCGCTGTTACGTCACCATTTTCTGTGACGTAACAGCGACCTTGTAAGTCGCTGTTATGATCGCTGCTTAGCTGTCAAACACAGCAGCCGAAGCAGCGATCATAACGACACGCGTCGCTGTGCTGCAACATGTGCAGGGAGCAGGGAGCCGCGCACACTGAGCGCTGGCTCCTTGCTCTCCTAGCTACAGTACACATCGGGTTAATTAACCCGATGTGTACTGCAGCTACATGTGCAGAGAGCAGGGAGCCACGCACACTGCTTAGCGCTTGCTCCCTGCTCTCCTAGCTACAGTACACATCGGGTTAATTAACCCGATGTGTACCGTAGCTACATGTGCAGAGAGCCGCAGCCGGCAGCACAGGCAGCGTGAGAGCTGCGGAGGCTGGTAACTAAGGTAAATATCGGGTAACCACCTTGGTTACCCGATGTTTACCTTGGTTACAGCTTACCGCAGCTGCCAGATGACGGCTCCTGCTCCTTGCTCGCTTCATTTGTCGCTATCTCGCTGTCACACACAGCGATCTGTGTGTCACAGCGGGAGAGCGCCTTTGAAGAAAACGAACCAGGGCTGTGTGTAACGAGCAGCGATCTCGCAGCAGGGGCCAGATCGCTGCTCAGTGTCACACACAGCGAGATCGCTAATGAGGTCACTGTTGCGTCACCAAAACCGTGCTGTAGCAGCGATCTTGGCAGCGATCTCGCTGTGTGTGAAGCACCCCTAAAGCAGGGCGGATTGCTGGATCCGGATAATTTCAGTGCTCTTGCACTCTTTGGATGTTTGCATAAAGGTTTTTCTTGAGCAATGAGTGATCAGATTTTACTATAATTGCAGATTATCAGCCTTAGGGTAGAGACACATGAATTCGGAGGATGACATTGAATCTGAAAGATGAGTGGCCACATGGGAAGAAGGTGCTGGCTCCACGGGGAGTGAAGAGATAGTGCTGACCCCAGACACATTCCCATCCTCGCCGCCGTCTATGAATGTCTCTGAATGGATCCTTATTTACAATGAGTGGCGAGCAGAATGGGGCCCCGCACCATCTAATTCCATTTGTAAATCTCGGCAAAATCATTTGTTCAGGAACAGAAAACCTCTTTGACTTGTTTATTTTTCATTAGGCCTCACAGTGTAAAGAGGGGAGGTCATGAGTAACCAGGGAGCAGCTCTGATACGCTCAATGGGGCATTGTACGCCTGGAAAAAGAAGGATAATTAGGTCTGAGACTGCGCTCTATGGGGGCTCGGCCCGGGCTGAGCGTCCCCGCTAAGGAGAAGATTGGTAAGGTAAAGATGACTACACGGCCACTGTCAGCATTTACATCCTCATGTCATTAGGCTGCCAAGACAATGGGAAGAAAGCCGGCTTTGTAGGTGATCCTCGGCTTTTATCTTAAAGGGACCTCGCCACCACTCAGCGCTTTTGCGGCCGACCTTCACTGCTGGTTCCCTCATGGGCTTTTCATATACGATTCCAAGAGTCTCTGTGTGTGCGAAAGAATGACACAGTGTGAGACTGTATCAGAATCGATCTCCTGGAAAATGGCTCCATATGGGGGGTTATATTGATGCATAGAATAGGAAAAATCACTAAGGAAGTGGGGGAAAGATTCTTTAAATAACATTATTTCTCAAAGGTCTGATGAAGAATTCAAGAAATGGTAAAAATGCAGAATTAAAAAAAAAGAAAGTGGCGACAAAGAAGAGCGTCCACCACAGAAGGCTCTGTATGAAGAAGAGAAAGAAGAAAAGCATAAAAGAAAAAGTGCAGACACCTGCTAATATGCATCCAGCTAAGAGAGCCCTCCATCTGAAAAGGAGGCCCAAAATCAGAGGAAGACACCGGCCGTGTCCAATCAAAGCCTTAATCAACCTCCTCACATAGTGATTCCATTCCTGCCCATCTCCAGATTCCTGACAGCGGTCAGTAAATGGAAGCCATAAGTATTGCAAGATCTGTTTTGGTTATTCCACGTAATCTTTGTTTCTCGGTGCACAGAATACGAAAATGACCTCCGTTTTTTCATAGGACATCAGGTTTTCTGACAATTTAGGTAACTTTGTTAAATAAAGGCTACTTTACACGCTGCGATATCGGTCCCGATATCGCTAGTGTGGGTACCCGCCCCCATCTGTTGTGCGACATAGGCAAATCGCTGCCCGTGCTGCACAACATCGCGCAGACCCGTCACACATACTTACCTGCCCAGCGACGTCGCTGTGACCGGCGAACCGCCTCCTTTCTAAGGGGGCGGTCCGTGCGGCATCACAGCGACGGCACTGAGCGGCCGCCCAATAGAAGCGGAGGGGCGGAGATGAGCGGGACGAACATCCCGCCCACCTCCTTCCTTCCTCATAGCGGCCGGGAGGCAGGTAAGGAGAGGTTCCTCGCTCCTGCGGTGTCACACATAGCGATGTGCGCTGCCGCAGGAGCGACGAACAACCTCGTTACTACTGCAGTAACGATAATCGAGAACGGACCCCCATGTCACCGATGAGCGATTTTGCACGTTTTTGCAACGATGCAAAATCACTCATCAATGTCACACGCAACAACATCGCTAATGCGGCCGGATGTGCGTCACAAATTCCGTGACCCCAACGACTCCGCATTAGCGATGTCGCAGCGTGTAAAGCCCCCTTAAGGCAAAATAAAGCAAAAGTGACTTATAAAATTAATTTTTCATTATAAAATCTTCATGAAAATCAATTTTTTTTAACTGGAATAAGCTCAATAACACAGTAAAATCGATTCTCCTTCCCTATGACGCTCCTCTTGTTCCATCTACACTTGTGAGTAGCATCTGTAATGTCTCTCTGAAGCATACAACAATAATCTGCCATCATTGTAATGCTCCATCTTCCCTGGTATCTGTGACGGGGTGTACAGCAGAGCAAGGAGAGACAGCAGGCCGAGGATGATCCAACAGGTTTACTAACAGGAATACAGGAACAGCACACGACAAGTCCAAATAAAACAGATTCGGGGGCACCTCCCGATAATCCAAAGTGCCAGATCACGACGTAATAGTCCTTTTCAGAGTCCCAGAAATCCCACACAATCCACTGGACGGCGAGATCTGTCCGCAGAATCAGATCTCGCTCCCTTCCTCTTCAAAACTCAGCTCCCAACTGCACTTAGAAACAGGAGTGTATTGTCTGAGCTCGTGGGCCCGCCCCTCAAGGGTAGGGGTCTATGCAATGGTTGCACGGCCGGCGTCAGCGCGCGGCATACACGGGCAAATGCCGGGGCCCTGGAGAGCCAAGGGGGCCCACTCGGCCTCGTCAGTTCTGGTGCCCCTTGCCGGGGCCCCCTCGCCTTAGTTCTGCTGCCCCCGGGCCGAGTTCCGGGCCGAGTTCCGGGGACCGCAGTCCTCGGCAGGAATCTGCAGCGCCATCCCTTTAAGGCACGCAGACTTCCTGGTTTGAAATTCATCTGTGGACGGAGCTACCGACCGGCCTGCTCAGTCCCACAGATGAAGGAGTTGCAGTGCCAGCCAGCGACCCTCAGCACAGCTCTTCTCTCCGGCGCTGTGTGGGCCCCCTCTCCACCGCTGTGTGGGCCCCCTCTCCACCGTGACCTGAGCGGTATGTGCCCTCCCCGTCCCCCGAGTTAAGGGCCCTGGTGAGCTGTATGGGCTTCTCCCCCCTTAGGTGTATGCCCTGCCCCCCCCCCCCGGTGCTGTATGTGCTGGCCCCTGGAGCTGTGTGTGGGCCCCCCAGAGCCACGTGTGTGGGCCCCTCAGAGTCACGTGTGTGTATGTATGTAGCAGAGCTATGTGTGTATGTATGTAGCAGAGCTATGTATGTATGTAGCAGAGCTATGTGTGTATGTATGTGTGACGCCCCTGGACTAGTCCAGGGTGTCACAGGGAACTGCACTATTCTCTATCCTTGGTGCAGGGCCCACCCTCCTTGGTTCCGGGGTCCGCAACAGTGATTCTGTACCAACAGCACAAATCCTAGTCACCCAAACACTACACTTGTCAGGCACACCGGGGGTGTGGTTCCAGCTGGGAAAGGAACCGCCCACCTATGAGTCAGACAGGCTGGTGGGAGGAGTCAGTTAGACAGTTGGTAGTAACTGAAAAAGAGAGAGGACCTGGGGATTAAGAGCTCCCTGAGGAGAGTCTGGCTGGGTCGCAGACAGTGGCTTGTGCCTGAGGAGACGGAAACCCAGTCGCGGGAAACTGGAGGACAGGGCTGGACGGGGCAAGAGGACCGTCAGCCATCGGATCCACAGTAACCGGTCTGGGTGCCGAGCACACAGCGGGGGACATGCCCCTAAGTCAGGAGGTAGCTTCACACAACCCGGCAATTAACCTGCAGCGGGAAGTAGCTTCACGTGCTATCTGCAACGGCTCAGAGATTAGCGGTGGAAGCACAACGGAGGGATAGGACTTCCCACACAGAGCAGTCACAAAATCCCACGTGCCAGCTGCTAAGAGCAGGTCCCCAGTAAAAAGAGGTACGGGGCCCGAAGGTTTCAAGCCAACAGGGCCAGGGACACACACAGTACACAGTGTATGGAGGAAGGCTCCAGTCCACCACAGAATCACTGAAAGGGACCACCGGACGTGCTGTCACCGAATGCAGCAGTACCAAGAGACTTTGTTTACCTCAGAGTCTGTGTCCACTGAATGCGTCATCACACCTGAGTGAGTCCCGGCTCCCCAGCGCCCTGCCGGCCCTATATCAATATAGACTTCCTACCTATTCCCTACCCTGAGTCCCGGGGCCCCTACCTGCGGAGGGAATCACCACCAGGCTGCCCCAATACCATCAGCCCCGGCACTCTCATAAGGCAGCGGCGGTATTCCTTATTACCGCACACCGCAGGTGGCGTCACAAATATTCTCCCCTGTAAATAACCCTTTTTTTTCATCAAAGTGTCTGCCCAGCAGTCCGACTGCTGCTAGGGCGTCACATATGCAGCAGAGCTGTGTATGTATGTAGCAGAGCTATGTGTGTATGTAGCAGAGCTATGTGTGTATGTATGTAGCAGAGCTATGTATGCAGCAGAGCTATGTGTGTATGTATGCAGCAGAGCTGTGTATGTATGTAGCAGAGCTATGTGTGTATGTATGTAGCAGAGCTATGTATGTAGCAGAGCTATGTGTGTATGTAGCAGAGCTATGTGTGTATGTATGTAGCAGAGCTATGTATGTAGCAGAGCTATGTGTGTATGTAGCAGAGCTATGTGTGTATGTATGTAGCAGAGCTATGTATGTAGCAGAGCTATGTGTGTATGTATGCAGCAGAGCTGTGTATGTATGTAGCAGAGCTATGTGTGTATGTATGCAGCAGAGCTGTGTATGTATGTAGCAGAGCTATGTGTGTATGTAGCAGAGCTATGTGTGTATGTATGTAGCAGAGCTATGTATGTAGCAGAGCTATGTGTGTATGTATGTAGCAGAGCTATGTGTGTATGTAGCAGAGCTATGTGTGTATGTATGCAGCAGAGCTATGTGTGTATGTAGCAGAGCTATGTGTGTATGTATGCAGCAGAGCTATGTGTGTATGTATGCAGCAGAGCTGTGTATGTATGTAGCAGAGCTATGTGTGTATGTATGCAGCAGAGCTGTGTATGTATTGTGAACGTTGCTTACCGCGACCCGGGGGTTTTACTCGCTTGCAGCAGTGCAGGGTAGCTTAGGTATACAC
The DNA here is from genome assembly GCF_048569485.1 of Anomaloglossus baeobatrachus. Classification (NCBI taxonomy): domain Eukaryota; kingdom Metazoa; phylum Chordata; class Amphibia; order Anura; family Aromobatidae; genus Anomaloglossus; species Anomaloglossus baeobatrachus. The sequence goes on along the minus strand of NC_134355.1, from coordinate 6,059,393 downwards.
AGGCAACACAGTCTCTCTCAAAAATGCAGCAGTTTATTAGTAACCAACATAAACTGCCCTTCCAAAACACAATGAAGCCTCTCCTGGCTTAAAGGAAAATATAACATCCACATACTGTGGGCTTCCAGTCCAATTAAGTGTCCATAGTGGATTCTCCACACTCTGGCTCCAGCCAGCGAACACAAGTCACTGTGGTGCTTCCTGCAGCCTCCAGCCCTCTCCAGCCAGGCTGCAGTATTTTTCCCCAGTCATCACCTGGACTGATTTCCAGGAGTCTCTCTTCAGTCTTCACACAGACTGAGATCTCCAGCACACATCCTCCATGTGCAGCACTCTCAGGCTTCTCTCCAGCACACATCCTCCATGTGCAGCACTCTCAGGCTTCTCTCCAGCACACATCCTCCATGTGCAGCACTCTCAGGCTTCTCTCCAGCACACATCCTCCATGTGCAGCACTCTCAGGCTTCTCTCCAGCACACATCCTCCATGTGCAGCACTCTCAGGCTTCTCTCCAGCACACATCCTCCATGTGCAGCACTCTCAGGCTTCTCTCCAGCACACATCCTCCATGTGCAGCACTCTCAGGCTTCTCTCCAGCACACATCCTCCATGTGCAGCACTCTCAGGCTTCTCTCCAGCACACATCCTCCATGTGCAGCACTCTCAGGCTTCTCTCCAGCACACATCCTCCATGTGCAGAACTCTCAGGCTTCCCCCTGTTTCTAAAACTAACAGTCTCTTAAAACTCAACCGGATACACCCACAGGTGGAGGTATGTGATTCTCCAGCTCTGTCCATCACACTGGTCACAGTTTAAAGGGAACCTAACCCTTAATTACAACCCAAGTTCTGTGGAACTACAAGTCCCACAGTCACACCTTCAGTTCAATATCACAGGGGGATCCTTCTCCACTGCGACCATCCACAACATTGGTGGTCGCTACCTCACAGTATGTAGCAGAGCTATGTGTGTATGTATGCAGCAGAGCTGTGTATGTATATATGTAGCAGAGCTATGTGTGTATGTATGCAGCAGAGCTGTGTATGTATGTAGCAGAGCTATGTGTGTATGTAGCAGAGCTATGTGTGTATGTATGCAGCAGAGCTGTGTATGTATGTATGTAGCAGAGCTATGTGTGTATGTATGTAGCAGAGCTATGTGTGTATGTATGTAGCAGAGCTATGTGTGTATGTATGTAGCAGAGCTATGTGTGTATGTATGCAGCAAGCTGTGTATGTATGTAGCAGAGCTATGTGTGTATTTAGCAGAGCTATGTGTGTATGTATGCAGCAGAGCTGTGTGTGTATGTAGCAGAGCTATGTGTGTATGTAGCAGAGCTATGTGTGTATGCAGCAGAGCTATGTGTGTATGTGTGCAGCAGAGCTGTGTATGTATGTAGCAGAGCTGTGTATGTATGTAGCAGAGCTATGTGTGTATGTATGTAGCAGAGCTATGTGTGTATGTATGTAGCAGAGCTATGTATGTATGTAGCAGAGCTATGTGTGTATGTATGCAGCAGAGCTGTGTATGTATGTAGCAGAGCTATGTGTGAATGTAGCAGAGCTATGTGTGTATGTATGTAGCAGAGCTATGTATGTAGCAGAGCTATGTGTGTATGTATGCAGCAGAGCTATGTGTGTATGTATGTAGCAGAGCTATGTGTGTATGTATGTAGCAGAGCTATGTGTGTATGTATGTATCTAGCAGAGTTGTGTGTGTGTGTGTCTGTATGCATGTATGATGGGTATCTATGTATGTCAGTGTATATGACTGTATAGATATGTCAGTTCTATACGTCTTTTTGTGAGTTTGTCTTTAAATATGTATATGTATGTGTACGTATGTGTGTGTCTGCGTGTGGATGGGGCCCACCGGGACTCTTCCGCCCAGGGCCCACAAAAACCTGGAGCCGGCCCTGAATGGTTGGGCCCACTAGAAGGTTGGCTCCAAGATGTCTACAGGTTTGTGTAGTTGGCGTTATCCACTGCTTACGAAACAATGGGAAGTTCCCCTGGCTGTGTGGACAAAAGATAATTGCATTATGGGCCCAGAGACACAGCAGATGGGGGGAAGGTATGGTTACTTACATCCCAAGACATTTCAAAGTGTTCAGTAAGTCCAACCAAAGGACAGTGACATCACATCCTGACCTAGTAGTACAGCAAATACAGTGAGAAGGTAAAATACATCACATGGCATCTTATACAAGAAATATGGGATGGAGAAAAGCACATGCATCATGACAGTCCCTTTCCCTCCCAACTTGTGTACGTACTAGGGACCTCTACAGGTCGCTGGTTAAGTACACGCAGGCATGGCTGACAGGACTCAGGGCTCCTCTTGCCTGGACAGTCCATCTGCATTTTGGTGTTGGCTGCCCCTTCTATATTGTATGGTAAAGTTATAGGGCTGCAGAGCCAGGCTCCATCGTAGTAATAGTCCATTGTCCCCAGAGACTCTGTTCAGCCAGGTGAGGGGATTGTGATCAGTAACCACAGTGAATTCTCGCCCATACAGATACGGCCTTAGTTTCTTAAGGGCCCACACTACAGCCAGACATTCCTTCTCAACAAAGAAAAAACAAAAAGCCAGCACCAAATGTGCACTTCAGCACTAAACATTCCAAACTGTACTTATTATAAAAAATTTTTTGAGATTTTTGGCAAAAAATTGCAATTTCTTGAGCTGCTTCGCCACGTCACGGCAAATCTCATTTGAAGCAGTCCTACACTAAAATATTTTTATAAAATGTGCCATACGGCCTCACATATGAATAGTAGAACTGCTCTTAGCAGCACTCACCTGGTCTAAATCTCAATTTTTTTTTATAATAAGTACAGTTTGGAATGTTTAGTGCTGTAGTGCACATTTGGTGCTGGCTTTTTGTTTTTTCTTCATTGAATTGGTCGGTGGTTGACCTCCACCTTGCTATGCACCCCAATTTGGGATGTATTCCATCTGTCTGGATTTTGGCGGTTGGTGACTGTTCACATTAAGTCATCAGGCTTTGTCCACAGGCTATTTACTTCATGCAGCATTTGCTTGGACCTGTCCCGCCCACAGCCATGACTCAGTCATGGGTACGGGATTGAAATAGACCAGGTGAGTGCTGCTAAGAGCAGTTCTACTATTCATATGTGAGGCCGTATGGCACATTTTATAAAAATATTTTAGTGTAGGACTGCTTCAAATGAGATTTGCCGTGACGTGGCGAAGCAGCTCAAGAAATTGCAATTTTTTGCCAAAAATCTCAAAAATTTTTTTATAATCAGTACAGTTTGGAATGTTTAGTGCTGTAGTGCACATTTGGTGCTGGCTTTTTGTTTTTTCTTCATTGAATTGGTCGGTGGTTGACCTCCACCTTGCTATGCACCCCAATTTGGGATGTATTCCATCTGTCTGGATTTTGGCGGTTGGTGACTGTTCACATTAAGTCATCAGGCTTTGTCCACAGGCTATTTACTTCATGCAGCATTTGCTTGGACCTGTCCCGCCCACAGCCATGACTCAGTCATGGGTACGGGATTGAAATAGACCAGGTGAGTGCTGCTAAGAGCAGTTCTACTATTCATATGTGAGGCCGTATGGCACATTTTATAAAAATATTTTAGTGTAGGACTGCTTCAAATGAGATTTGCCGTGACGTGGCGAAGCAGCTCAAGAAATTGCAATTTTTTGCCAAAAATCTCAAAATTTTTTTTATAATAAGTACAGTTTGGAATGTTTAGTGCTGTAGTGCACATTTGGTGCTGGCTTTTTGTTTTTTCTTCATTGAATTGGTCGGTGGTTGACCTCCACCTTGCTATGCACCCCAATTTGGGATGTATTCCATCTGTCTGGATTTTGGCGGTTGGTGACTGTTCACATTAAGTCATCAGGCTTTGTCCACAGGCTATTTACTTCATGCAGCATTTGCTTGGACCTGTCCCGCCCACAGCCATGACTCAGTCATGGGTACGGGATTGAAATAGACCAGGTGAGTGCTGCTAAGAGCAGTTCTACTATTCATATGTGAGGCCGTATGGCACATTTTATAAAAATATTTTAGTGTAGGACTGCTTCAAATGAGATTTGCCGTGACGTGGCGAAGCAGCTCAAGAAATTGCAATTTTTTGCCAAAAATCTCAAAATTTTTTTTATAATAAGTACAGTTTGGAATGTTTAGTGCTGTAGTGCACATTTGGTGCTGGCTTTTTGTTTTTTCTTCATTGAATTGGTCGGTGGTTGACCTCCACCTTGCTATGCACCCCAATTTGGGATGTATTCCATCTGTCTGGATTTTGGCGGTTGGTGACTGTTCACATTAAGTCATCAGGCTTTGTCCACAGGCTATTTACTTCATGCAGCATTTGCTTGGACCTGTCCCGCCCACAGCCATGACTCAGTCATGGGTACGGGATTGAAATAGACCAGGTGAGTGCTGCTAAGAGCAGTTCTACTATTCATATGTGAGGCCGTATGGCACATTTTATAAAAATATTTTAGTGTAGGACTGCTTCAAATGAGATTTGCCGTGACGTGGCGAAGCAGCTCAAGAAATTGCAATTTTTTGCCAAAAATCTCAAATTTTTTTTATAATAAGTACAGTTTGGAATGTTTAGTGCTGTAGTGCACATTTGGTGCTGGCTTTTTGTTTTTTCATTCCTTCTCAACAGTTGCATAGGCCACTTCTCGGTCCAGCAGTTTCCGGCTGAGGTAGGCGATGGGGTGTTTGTCCCCGGCTGCATTCACCTGGCTGAGGACAGCTCCCAGTCCATAAGCAGAGGCGTCCGTCTGCACAATGAATCTCCTCTTGTAGTCTGGAGCAGCCAGGACAGGATCGCAGACCAGAGCGTCCTTCAGCCGGTTAAAAGCCTCATCACAGGCTGGATTCCAGATCACCAGCCGGGGCATTGTTTTCTTGGTCAGGTCGGTAAGGGGCTTGGCCACAGTGCTGAAATGAGAAACAAATTTTCGGTAATAACTGGCAGTGCCCAGAAAAGCCATAACTTGTTTCTTGGTTTGGGGTACAGGCCAGTCTCTAATAGCCTGGATTTTGGCAGGCTCAGGACGGAGCTTCCCTCCTCCCACTCTATGCCCTAGGTACTGGACTTCCCCCAAAACCAATTGGCATTTATCGGGTCGAATAGTTAGGCCGGCTGCAAGAATCAGGTCCAGAATAACGGCTACTTGATGCAGATGTTCCTCCCATGTGTGGATGAAGACTGCGATATCATCCAAGTAGGCACAAGCAAAGTCACCACATCCCCGGAGGATCTGGTCCACGATTCTCTGGAAGGTGGCCGGGGCATTTTTCATTCCAAAAGGCATGCTTAGAAATTCATACAGACCAAAGGGGGTTATAAAAGCGGACCGTTCTCTCCCTTCCTCCGTTAGAGGGATCTGCCAGTATCCCTTACTGAGATCCAAGGTAGTGACATATCGTGCCCCAGCCAGTCGGTCTAGAAGTTCGTCAATACGAGGCATTGGGTAAGGATCGCTGACGGTATGGTCGTTTAGTCACCGATAGTCCACACAAAATCGAGTACTCCCATCCTTCTTGGGTACTAACACCACAGGGGAGGCCCAAGGGCTATGGGAGGTCTGGATTACCCCAAGCTGTAACATCTCCTCCAGTTCGTGCTGCATGGTGTTTCGAACTGATTCAGGGACCCGGTAAGGAGCCTGTTGTATGGGACGGATGCCCTGAGTGTCCACAAGATGTTGGGTGATGGTGGTTCGACCTGGTTGGGATGAGAAAGCAGCCCATCTCTGTTGAAGCACTTCCAGCATCTGGATTTTCTGTAAGGAATCCAGGTGATCTCCCCGGGGAACCTGTTCCACAGTGGATGGGGCTCTCGCTGCTTCCACGAGATCAGGTAGAGAGTCCTCATCGTCTTGACCATCTTCTGAAGCCAACCGACAGCTTGCTATCATTGGAATGTTCCGGTCATGGTACTCCTTAATCATATTCACATGGACAGTCTTTTGTCTTAGCCCCTGATCATCTAAAGCAAGAAGGTAATTGGTATCATTCAGTTTTCTGAGAACCCGGAAGGGACCCTCCCATGTGGTCTGCAGTTTATTCTGCCGATGGGGAACAATCATTAAGACTTGTTGTCCTTCTACAAACTCCTGATAGCGTGCTTTACGGTCATACCATGTCTTCTGTCTGGTTTGAGCCATACGCAAATGACTCTGGGCAAAACTAGCAAGTTGGGCCAGGGTTTCTCGCAGCTTTAGGACATAAGGGACAACAGGGGCTCCTGTATCTTCAACTTGCCCCTCCCAGTATTTCTTGAGCAGGGTTAAGGGTCCTCGGACCTTTCTTCCATAGAGTAGTTTAAAGGGGGAGAACCCAGTGGACTCCTGGGGAACTTCCCGATAGGCAAACAAGAGATGGGGTAGGTACTTCTCCCAGTCTGAATCTCGGTCCGTGAAGGCCCTCAGCATATTCTTCAGAGTGCCATTGAACCGTTCACAAAGTCCATTTGTTTGGGGATGATACGGGGTCGTTCGGTTCGCTCGTACTCCACAGGTGCGCCACAGACACTGGACCAACTCTGACATGAACTGGGAACCTTGGTCCGACAAGATCTCACTGGGGAATCCTACTCTGGTAAAAATAATAACCAAGGCCTCAGCCACCTATGCTGCAGAAATACTTGACAAGGCCACGGCTTCTGGATATCGGGTGGCATAGTCCACAACAGTGAGAATGTACCGCTTTCCAGATATACTTGGTTTAGCCAGAGGTCCAATGATATCAACAGCTACTCTTTGAAAGGGTTCTTCTATTATAGGGAGCGGTTGCAGCAGGGGTGCCTTTGGGTGATCTCCGGGTCACCCTCTACGCTGACATATGTCACAAGTTCGGCAGAAATGCGCCACTGCTTGGGAAATCCCCGGCCAATAAAAAGTTTGAGTCAATCGTCTCTCTGGTTTTGCCTTGATGGCCAGCAGTAGGAATGTCATGAGCCAGGTGTAATAGGGGAATTCTGTATTTCTGAGGAACAATCAGCTGTTTGCTATAAGTCCAGGGCTTATCTAGGGAGTCGGCATTGAACACCCGATACAGAAGTCCATTTTGTCTGATAATTCTTTCTCCGTTCTCCCCTAGCTGCCCTATTTCAGCTCGAGCTCTAAAACTAGCAAGGGTGGGGTCAGTCTCTACTTCTTGTCTGAACTGAACTTTATCCCAAGTAACATTCATATTATCCCCACAAGAAGAATCACTCACCGGCTGTAATGGCAGTTCTGGTGGCCTCATTTCCATGGATGGGTTGTACACGTCCACATGGGCTGCTCTCTTGGCTTGACTTCTGGTTACCGCACCGACAAAGTGGCAATGAAGATTCCCCACATCAGGCACAGAATCCAGCTTTTCTCCTGGTGAAGGTGTCTGTAGATAATGAACAGGCAAAGGCGGTCTGTAGCTATTCTGCCTCCGAACACCTGGACATTGGAATTGCATGTGCCCAGGCTGCCCACATCCATAACATCTGCGCTCTGGGATTCTTCCTCCATGTCGTATTCCCAAAGGTAGAGCAGGAGTAATGCGAGGCACAGTCACACGAAGGTCCCCATGAGTTGACGGTCTAGGGTGATGGTGAACCTGAGGGAGCCAGAAGGACCAGGGGCCGCCAGCATTGGGGGGATGGTGTTTTTTTTTCTCACTGAGTAGTAGTTTTTTCCACTGAGGCTTGATGGTGAGAGCCTCATCAGCTAGAGCTGCAGCTTCCTCCACAGTGGCTGATCTCCTTTCACGCACCCATTCCCGGATCTCAGCGGGGCACTTGAAGTAACACTGCTCTTTTAGGAGGACGGTCTCCAAGGTTAAGGCCTCCTCTGCCTCCAGCCAACGATGCCCCAGATGTTTGAGTTTGTGGGCATACATCTTGAAAGACACTTCCTCATCACATGCTAAAGTACGGAACTGAGTCCTGTAAGTGTCTGGCGTTACAGCATAATGTTCTAGAATAGTCTGTTTAATATCCGCATACTCACAGTTCCACCGAGGGTCCATAGCGCTATAGGCTGCGGCAGCTCCACCCTCTAAGAGCCCAACCAGATGCCGGACGCGCTCCCTTTCTGGGACTTTGATTAATCGACACTGATGCTCAAAGTCCTGGAAGAAGCCCTCAATGTCACCAGCAGCCTCATTAAACTGCTTGAAGTCATTGCGGGACACTCTGGGAAGTTCCCTCATGGTGGGTGCTGGGGTTACAGTCTGTCTGGAACCTCTAGCGGCTTCCACAGCGAGCTGCTTATCCAGCAATGCCATCTCCTCCATCCTGCGCTCCTTCTCTTTAGCTCCACGCATGACCTCCATCTTATATTCTATGGTGGTCTCCTCTCCCAGCAAGGCCATCTCCTCCTCGTACCACACAACCCACTGACTTTTTTGGGTATTTACCTCCAGCTGCCGTCTTTCTTCCGTTTGCTGGGAGGATCCTTCCTCAGCGTCATTTTGCGAGCAAACTCCTTCCAACGCCTCAATCAGCTGCTCCTTGGAGAGTCCCTTGTAGCTGACTCCCAGTTCACGGGCCTTTGTTTGTAGGTTCACCGCAGTCCAGTTCTTGTACTCTGAGGTTCTGGTTCCAGCTGTTGATGGGCCATTGTCCATCATTCCTTCTGCTCTGATCCCACCGCTGCCAACCAGTTTGTGACGGGGTGTACAGCAGAGCAAGGAGAGACAACAGGCCGAGGATGATCCAATAGGTTTACTAACAGGAATACAGGAACAGCACACGACAAGTCCAAATAAAACAGATTCGGGGGCACCTCCCGATAATCCAATGTGCCAGATCACGATGTAATAGTCCTTTTCAGAGTCCCAGAAATCCCACACAATCCACTGGACGGCGAGATCTGTCCGCAGAATCATATCTCGCTCCCTTCCTCTTCAAAACTCAGCTCCCAACTGCACTTAGAAACAGGAGTGTATTGTCTGAGCTTGTGGGCCTGCCCCTCAAGGGTAGGGGTCTATGCAATGGTTGGGCCCACTAGAAGATTCTAGAAGGTTGTCTCCGAGATGTCTACAGGTTTGTGTAGTTGGCGTTATCTACTGCTTACGAAACAATGGGAAGTTCCCCTGGCTGTGTGGACAAGAGATAATTGCATTATGGGCCCAGAGACACAGGAGATGGGGGGAAGGTATGGTTACTTACATCCCAAGACATTTCAAAGTGTTCAGTAAGTACAACCAAAGGAAAGTTACATCACATCCTGACATAGTATTAGAGCAAATACAGTGAGAAGGTAAAATACATCACATGGCATCTTATACAAGAAATATGGGATGGAGAAAAGCACATACATCATGACAGTATCTTCTTGTAGTCTGCCATCATTGTAATGCTCCATCTTCCCTGGTATCTTCTTGTATTCTGCCATCATTGTAACGCCCCATCTTCCCCGGTATCTTCTTGTAGTCTGCCATCATTGTAACGCTCCATCTTCCCTGGTGTCTTCTTGTAATCTGCCATCATTGTAATGTTCCATCTTCCCTGGTATCTTCTTGTAGTCTGCCATCATTGTAATGCTCCATCTTCCCCGGTATCTTCTTGTACTCTGCCATCATTGTAATGCCCCATCTTCCCCGGTATCTTCTTGTACTCTGCCATCATTGTAATGCCCCATCTTCCCCGGTATCTTCTTGTATTCTGCCATCATTGTAATGCTCCATCTTCCCTGGTATCTTCTTGTATTCTGCCATCATTGTAATGCTCCATCTTACCTGGTATCTTCTTGTAGTCTGCCATTATTGTAATGCTCCATCTTCCCGGGTATCTTCTTGTAGTCTGCCATCATTGTAATGCCCCATCTTCCCGGGTATCTTCTTGTAGTCTGCCATCATTGTAATGCCCCATCTTCTCCGGTATCTTCTTGTAGTCTGCCATCATTGTAATGCTCCATCTTCTCAGGTATCTTCTTGTAGTCTGCCATCATTGTAATGCTCCATCTTTCCTGGTATCTTCTTGTAGTCTGCCATCATTGTAATGCTCCATCTTCCCTGGTATCTTCTTGTAGTCTGCCATCATTGTAACGCTCCATCTTCCCTGGTATCTTCTTGTAGTCTGCCATCATTGTAATGCTCCATCTTCCCTGGTATCTTCTTGTAATCTGCCATCATTGTAACGCTCCATCTTCCCCGGTATCTTCTTGTAGTCTGCCATCATTGTAACGCTCCATCTTCCCTGGTATCTTCTTGTAGTCTGCCATCATTGTAATGCTCCATCTTCCCTGGTATCTTCTTGTAGTCTGCCATCATTGTAATGCTCCATCTTCCCCGGTATCTTCTTTTAGTCTGCCATCATTGTAACGCTCCATCTTCCCCGGTATCTTCTTGTAGTCTGCCATCATTGCAACGCTCCATATTCCCCGGTATCTTCTTGTAGTCTGCCATCATTGTAATGCTCCATCTTCCCCGGTATCTTCTTGTAATCTGCCATCATTGTAATGCTCCATCTTCCCCGATATCTTCTTGTAGTCTGCCATCATTGTAACGCTCCATCTTCCCTGGTATCTTCTTGTAGTCTGCCATCATTGTAATGCCCCATCTTCCCCGGTATCTTCTTGTAGTCTGCCATCATTGTAATGCTCCATCTTCCCCGGTATCTTCTTGTAGTCTGCCATCATTGTAATGCTCCATCTTCCCTGGTATCTTCTTGTAGTCTGCCATCATTGTAATGCTCCATCTTCCCTGGTATCTTCTTGTAGTCTGCCATCATTGTAATGCTCCATCTTCCCTGGTATCTTCTTGTAGTCTGCCATCATTGTAACGCTCCATCTTCCCTGGTATCTTCTTGTAATCTGCCATCATTGTAATGCTCCATCTTCCCTGGTATCTTCTTGTAGTCTGCCATCATTGTAATGCTCCATCTTCCCCGGTATCTTCTTGTAGTCTGCCATCATTGTAATGCTCCATCTTCCCCGGTATCTTCTTGTAGTCTGCCATCATTGTAATGCTCCATCTTCCCCGGTATCTTCTTGTAGTCTGCCATCCTTGTAATGCTCCATATTCCCTGGTATCTTCTTGTAGTCTGCCATCATTGTAATGCTCCATCTTCCCCGGTATCTTCTTGTAGTCTGCCATCAATGTAATGCCCCATATTCCCCGATATCTTCTTGTAATCTGCCATCATTGTAACGCTCCATCTTCCCCGGTATCTTCTTGTAGTCTGCCATCAATGTAATGCCCCATATTCCCTGGTATCTTCTTGTAGTCTGCCATCATTGTAATTCTCCATCTTCCCCGGTATCTTCTTGTAGTCTGCCATCATTGTAATGCTCCATCTTCCCTTGTATCTTCTTGTAGTCTGCCATCATTGTAATGCTCCATCTTCCCCGGTATCTTCTTGTAATCTGCCATCATTGTAATGCTCCATCTTCCCTGGTATCTTCTTGTAATCTGCCATCATTGTAATGCCCCATCTTCCCTGGTATTTTCTTGTAGTCTGCCATCATTGTAATACTCCATCTTCCCCGGTATCTTCTTGTAGTCTGCCATCATTGTAATGCTCCATCTTCCCTTGTATCTTCTTGTAGTCTGTTATCATTGTAAGAATTTACAAAAGAATTTCTTGAGTACTCAAGGTTACTAAGAGCACAGTGGCCTCCATAATCCTTAAATGGAAGAAGTTTGGAAGCACCAGAACTCTTTCTAGACCTCGCCGTCCAGCCAAACTGAGCAATCGTGGGAGAAGACCCTTGGTGAGAGAAGTAAAGAAGAACCCCAAGATCACTGTGGTTGAGCTCCAGAGATGCAGTAGGGATATAGGAGAAAATTCCACAAAGTCAACTATCACTGTAACCTTCATCAGTCGGATCTATACGGCAAAGTGGCCCGACGGAAGCCTCTCCCCAAGGCATATGAAAGCTGCATAGAGTTTGCAAAAACACATGAAGGACTCCCAGACTATGAGAAATAAGATTCTCTGGTCTGATGAGACGAAGATGGAATTTTTTTGGTGATAATTCTAAGTGGTATGTGTGGATAAAACCAGGCACTGCTCATCACCTCCCCAATACAATCCCCACAGTGAGACATGGTGGTGGCAGCAACATGCTATGGGGGCAAGGACAGGACGACTGGTGACAATTGAAGGAAAGATGAATGTGGCCAAGTACCGAGATATTCTGGAAGAAAACCTCCAGGAGATCTATACACAGAGAGATAGTGAGGGAAGATTGAGATAATGAAGGAATAGAAGAATCCAGGAGATCTATACACAGAGAGATAGTGAGGGAAAACTGAGCTAATGAAGAAACAGAAGAATCCAGGAGATCTATATAGAGAGATAGTGAGGGAAGATTGAGCTAATGAAGGAATAGAAGAATCCAGGAGATCTATATAGAGAGATAGTGAGGGAAGACTGAGCTAATGAAGGAACAGAAGAATCCAGGAGATCTATATAGAGAGATAGTGAGGGAAGACTGAGCTAATGAAGGAATAGAAGAATCCAGGAGATCTATTGTAACGCCTGCCTGGATCCACAGACTCAGATGGGCTGTAAAGGGGAGGCTAGAGGGAAGCCACTCACCAAGTAGGACCCCCAGAACCCTGAAACCCTTTAACCCCTATACAGGGATTTGGAATTACACAGGACCCTGGAGATCACTACCTGTGGAAGGCTGCAGTCCGATGAGAGTAGTAGTCAGGCAGGGTCAAACCAGGAATTGCGGAACAGACACAGAATCGGCAGGCAGTGATGTAGTCAGCAAACGTAGCAGAGGTCAGATCTGGGTCGGGCAGCAAGGTACAAAAACAGTAGGCAGAAGGGTAGTCAAAAACACGCAGAAGTCAACACAGGAATCACCAACAGAATAGGACGTAACAGGAGCCAGGAAAATCAGAACTATATCTGGCAGTAATCATGTGACAGGAGGGGAAATAAGAAGGGTGTGGTGTTTTCCCATTGGCTGTAGCTGAACGCTGGCAACTTCAGCTGGAAGACACATGCCACCCACAGTCAGCCAGTGGTACTGCAGATCCCAAGCTAACCCAGCCCAGTGGATGATCGGAGCCTGCGCCCACTGGTGCCGCTGGCATCGACTTCTCTCCCGTCACCAGCACTATCCACGGCAGGAACACGGCGTCGCCTGGCGATCGGAGCAGAAGTCGCTGGAGCAGACTCCGGCGGTGACGTAACATCTATACACAGAGAGAAAGTGGGGGAAAACTGAGCTAATAAAAGAATAGTAGAATCCAGGAGATTTATACACAGAGAGATAGTGAGGGAAGACTGAGCTCATGAAAGAATAGAAGAATCCAGGGGATCTATACACAGAGAGATAGTGAGGGAAGACTGAGCTAATGAAGAAACAGAAGAATCCCGGAGATCTATACACAGAGAGATAATGAGGGAAGATTGAGCTAATGAAGAAACAGAAGAATCCCGGAGATCTATGAAGGAATAGAAGAATCCAGGGGATCTATACACAGAGAGAAAGTGAGGGAAGACTGAGCTCATGAAGGAATAGAAGAATCCAGAAGATCTATACACAGAGAGATAGTGAGGGAAGACTGAGCTAATGAAGGAATAGAATAATCCAGGAGATCTATACACAGAGAGATAGTGAGGGAAGACTGATCTAATGAAGGAATAGAAGAATCCAGGAGATCTATACACAGAGAGATAGTGAGGGAAGACTGATCTAATGAAGGAATAGAAGAATCCAGGAGATCTATACACAGAGAGATAGTGAGGGAAGACTGAGCTAATGAAGGAATAGAAGAATCCAGGAGATCTATACACAGAGAGATAGTGAGGGAAGACTGATCTAATGAAGGAATAGAAGAATCCAGGAGATCTATACACCGAGAGATAGTGAAGGAAGGCTGAGCTAATGAAGGAATAGAAGAATCCAGAAGATCTATACACAGAGAGATAATGAGGGAAGACTGCGCTAATGAAGGAACAGAAGAATCCAGGAGATCTATACACAGAGAGATAGTGAGGGAAGACTGAGATAATGAAGGAATAGACGAATCCAGGAGATCTATACACAGAGAGATAGTGAGGGAAGACTGCGCTAATGAAGGAACAGAAGAATCCAGGAGATCTATACACAGAGAGATAGTGAGGGAAGCATGAGCTAATGAAGGAATAGAAGAATCCAGGAGATCTATACACAGAGAGATAGTGAGGGAAGACTGAGCTAATGAAGGAATAGAGGAATCCAGGAGATCTATACACAGAGATATAGTGAGGGAAGACTGAGCTAATGAAGAAATAGAAGAATCCAGGAGATCTATACAGAGAGATAGTGAGGGAAGACTGAGCTAATGAAGGAAGAGAAGAATCCAGGAGATCTATACACAGAGAGATAGTGAGGGAAGACTGAGCTAATGAAGGAATAGAAGAATCCAGGGGATCTATACACAGAGAGATAGTGAGGGAAGACTGAGCTAATGAAGGAATAGAGGAATCCAGGAGATCTATACACAGAGAGATAGTGAGGGAAGACTGAGCTAATGAAGAAATAGAAGAATCCAGGAGATCTATAAACAGAGAGATAGTGAGGGAAGACTGAGCTAATGAAGGAATAAAAGAATCCAGGAGATCTATACACAGAGAGATAGTGAAGGAAAACCGAGCTAATGAAAGAATAGATGAATCCAGGAGATCTATACACAGAGAGATAGTGAGGGAAGACTGAGCTAATGAAGGAATAGAAGAATCCAGGAGATCTATACACATAGAGATAGTGAGGGAAGACTGAGCTAATGAAGGAATAGAAGAATCCAGGAGATCTATACACAGAGAGATAGTGAGGGAAGACTGAGCTAATGAGGAATAGAAGAATCCAGGAGATCTATACACAGAGAGATAGTGAGGGAAGACTGATCTAATGAAGGAATAAAATAATCCAGGAGATCTATACACAGAGAGATAGTGAGGGAAGACTGATCTAATGAAGGAATAGAAGAATCCAGGAGATCTATACACAGAGAGATAGTGAGGGAAGACTGAGCTAATGAGGAATAGAAGAATCCAGGAGATCTATACACAGAGAGATAGTGAGGGAAGACTGAGCTAATGAAGGAATAGAGGAATCCAGGAGATCTATACACAGAGAGATAGTGAGGGAAGACTGAGCTAATGAAGGAATAGAGGAATCCAGGAGATCTATACACAGAGAGATAGTGAGGGAAGACTGAGCTAATGAAGAAATAGAAGAATCCAGGAGATCTATACACAGAGAGATAGTGAGGGAAGACTGAGCTAATGAAGGAACAGAAGAATCCAGGAGATCTATAGACAGAGAGATAGTGAGGGAAGACTGAGCTAATGGAGGAATAGAAGAATCCAGGAGATCTATACAGAGAGATAGTGAGGGAAGACTGAGCTAATGAAAGAATAGAAGAATCCAGGGGATCTATACACAGAGAGATAGTGAGGGAAGACTGAGCTAATGAAGAAATAGAAGAATCCAGGAGATCTATACACAGAGAGATAGTGAGGGAAGACTGAGCTAATGAAGAATAGAAGAATCCATGGGATCTATACACAGAGAGATAGTGAGGGAAGACTGAGCTAATGAAGGAATAGAAGAATCCAGGAGATCTATACACAGAGAGATAGTGAGGGAAGACTGAGCTAATGAAGGAATAGAAGAATCCAGGAGATCTATACACAGAGAGATAGTGAGGGAAGACTGAGCTAATGAGGAATAGAAGAATCCAGGGGATCTATACACAGAGAGATAGTGAGGGAAGACTGAGCTAATGAAGGAATAGAAGAATCCAGGAGATCTATACACAGAGAGATAGTGAGGGAAGACTGAGCTAATGAAGGAATAGAAGAATCCAGGAGATCTATACACAGAGAGATAGTGAGGGAAGACTGAGCTAATGGAGGAATAGAAGAATCCAGGAGATCTATACAGAGAGATAGTGAGGGAAGACTGAGCTAATGAAAGAATAGAAGAATCCAGGGGATCTATACACAGAGAGATAGTGAGGGAAGACTGAGCTAATGAAGAATAGAAGAATCCATGGGATCTATACACAGAGAGATAGTGAGGGAAGACTGAGCTAATGAAAGAACAGACGAATCCAGGAGATCTATACACAGAGAGATAGTGAGGGAAGACTGAGCTAATGAAGGAATAGAAGAATCCAGGAGATCTATACACAGAGAGATAGTGAGGGAAGACTGAGCTAATGAAGGAATAGAAGAATCCAGGGGATCTATACACAGAGAGATAGTGAGGGAAGACTGAGCTAATGAAGGAATAGAAGAATCCAGGAGATCTATACACAGAGAGATAGTAAGGGAAGACTGAGCTAATGAAAGAACAGACGAATCCAGGAGATCTATACACAGAGAGATAGTGAGGGAAGACTGAGCTAATGAAGGAATAGAAGAATCCAGGAGATCTATACACAGAGAGATAGTGAGGGAAGACTGAGCTAATGAAGGAATAGAGGAATCCAGGAGATCTATACACAGAGAGATAGTGAGGGAAGACTGAGCTAATGAAGGAATAGAAGAATCCAGGAGATCTATACACAGAGAGATAGTGAGGGAAGACTGAGCTAATGAAGGAATAGAGGAATCCAGGAGATCTATACACAGAGAGATAGTGAGGGAAGACTGAGCTAATGAAGGAATAGAAGAATCCAGAAGATCTATATACAGAGAGATAGAGAGGGAAGACTGAGCTAATGAAAGAACAGACGAATCCAGGAGATCTATACACCGAGAGATAGTGAGGGAAGACTGATCTAATGAAGGAATAGAAGAATCCAGGAGATCTATACACAGAGAGATAGTGAGGGAAGACTGATCTAATGAAGGAATAGAAGAATCCAGGAGATCTATACACAGAGAGATAGTGAGGGAAGACTGAGCTAATGAAGGAATAGAAGAATCCAGGAGATCTATACACAGAGTGATAGTGAGGGAAGACTGATCTAATGAAGGAATAGAAGAATCCAGGGGATCTATACACAGAGATAGTGAGGGAAGACTGATCTAATGAAGGAATAGAAGAATCCAGGAGATCTATACACAGAGAGATAGTGAGGGAAGACTGAGCTAATGAAGGAATAGAAGAATCCAGGAGATCTATACACAGAGAGATAGTGAGGGAAGACTGAGCTAATGAAAGAACAGACGAATCCAGGAGATCTATACACCGAGAGATAGTGAGGGAAGACTGAGCTAATGAAAGAACAGACGAATCCAGGAGATCTATACACCGAGAGATAGTGAGGGAAGACTGAGCTAATGAAGAATAGAAGAATCCAGGGGATCTATACACAGAGAGATAGTGAGGGAAGACTGAGCTAATGAAGGAATAGAAGAATCCAGGGGATCTATACACAGAGAGATAGTGAGGGAAGACTGAGCTAATGAAGGAATAGAAGAATCCAGGAGATCTATACACAGAGAGATAGTGAGGGAAGACTGATCTAATGAAGGAATAGAAGAATCCAGGGGATCTATACACAGAGATAGTGAGGGAAGACTGAGCTAATGAAGGAATAGAAGAATCCAGGAGATCTATACACAGAGAGATAGTGAGGGAAGACTGAGCTAATGAAGGAATAGAAGAATCCAGGAGATCTATACACAGAGAGATAGTGAGGGAAGACTGAGCTAATGAAGGAATAGAATAATCCAGGAGATCTATACACAGAGAGATAGTGAGGGAAGACTGAGCTAATGAAGGAATAGAAGAATCCAGGAGATCTATACACAGAGAGATAGTGAGGGAAGACTGAGCTAATGAAGGAATAGAAGAATCCAGGAGATCTATACACAGAGGGATAGTGAGGGAAGACTGATCTAATGAAGGAATAGAAGAATCCAGGAGATCTATACACAGAGAGATAGTGAGGGAAGACTGAGCTAATGAAGAAATAGAAGAATCCAGGAGATCTATACACAGAGAGATAGTGAGGGAAGACTGAGCTAATGAAGGAATAGAAGAATCCAGGAGATCTATACACAGAGAGATAGTGAGGGAAGACTGAGCTAATGAAGGAATAGAAGAATCCAGGAGATCTATACACAGAGAGATAGTGAGGGAAGACTGAGCTAATGAAGGAATAGAAGAATCCAGGGGATCTATACACAGAGAGATAGTGAGGGAAGACTGAGCTAATGAAGGAACAGAAGAATCCAGGAGATCTATACACAGAGAGATAGTGAGGGAAGACTGAGCTAATGAAGGAATAGAAGAATCCAGGAGATCTATACACAGAGAGATAGTGAGGGAAGACTGAGCTAATGAAGGAACAGAAGAATCCAGGAGATCTATACACAGAGAGATAGTGAGGGAAGACTGAGCTAATGAAGGAATAGAAGAATCCAGGAGATCTATACACAGAGAGATAGTGAGGGAAGACTGAGCTAATGAAGAAACATAAGAATCCCGGAGATCTATACACAGAGAGATAGTGAGGGAAGACTGAGCTAATGAAGGAACAGAAGAATCCAGGAGATCTATACACAGAGAGATAGTGAGGGAAGACTGAGCTAATGAAGGAACAGAAGAATCCAGGAGATCTATACACAGAGAGATAGTGAGGGAAGACTGAGCTAATGAAGGAACAGAAGAATCCAGGAGATCTATACACAGAGAGATAGTGAGGGAAGACTGAGCTAATGAAGGAATAGAAGAATCCAGGAGATCTATACACAGAGAGATAGTGAGGGAAGACTGAGCTAATGAAGGAATAGAAGAATCCAGGAGATCTATACACAGAGAGATAGTGAGGGAAGACTGAGCCAATGAAGGAATAGAAGAATCCAGGAGATCTATACACAGAGAGATAGTGAGTGAAGACTGAGCTAATGAAGGAATAGAAGAATCCAGGAGATCTATACACAGAGAGATAGTGAGGGAAGACTGAGCCAATGAAGGAATAGAAGAATCCAGGAGATCTATACACAGAGAGATAGTGAGGGAAGATTTAGCAAATATAAATGAACTCAAGTTTCCAGGTCCAGATGAATTACACCCCAGGGTACTGAAAGAGATACAGAGGAAACTGTAGAACCACTGTAACGATGTGATTGTAGGGAAGAGAGGGATAGGGGCTCCCATGCTGTACCTCACGCTAGGAGTCCGTAGGCTATCCCTAATCTCAAAGTTAACCTTAATGGTGGAAATACCTGACTCCTGTGCCAGGCTAAGCTCCTAACTAGAACTGATCTTATTTCCCCCTTCCACCAGGGAAGGAAGGGGCAGAAGAAAGCCAGACAGGGGAAAATCAAAACTCTGAGACACTGCAAACACACATAAACTAACAGTGAGAGACTTAGGAGAAAAGCAAGAGCAGGAAGGTAGCGACAAAAAGACAACAAGGGTTAACATCACAACCACACACAACAACAAATAAGACAACTACCAATTATTCTTGATCACAACACCTCACCAAATCAACCAAGATAAACTATAGCTGACACTAATAGAACACCCATACTTTGTTCCAGCGGTGTCAGCACTGGCTCTCCTAGTAACAATAATACCTATACTCTGTTCCAGCGGTGTCGGCACTGGCTCTCCTGGTAACTATAATACCTATACTCTGTTCCAGCAGTGTCGGCACTGGCTCTCCTGGTAACAATAACCCCTATACTTTGTTCCAGCGGTGTTGGTACTGGCTCTCCTGGTAATAACATCTATACTCTATTCCAGCGGTGTCAGCACTGGCTCTCCTGGTAACAATAACACCTATACTATGTTCCAGCGGTGATGGCACTGGCTCTCCTGGTAACAATAACACCTATACTATGTTCCAGCGGTGTCGGCACTGGCTCTCCTGGTAACAATAACACCTATACTCTGTTCCAGAGGTGTCGGCACTGGCTCTCCTGGTAACAATAACACCTATACTATGTTCCAGCGGTGATGGCACTGGCTCTCCTGGTAACAATAACACCTATACTCTATTCCAGCGGTGTCAGCACTGGCTCTCCTGGTAACAATAACACCTATACTATGTTCCAGCGGTGATGGCACTGGCTCTCCTGGTAACAATAACACCTATACTATGTTCCAGCGGTGTCAGCACTGGCTCTCCTGGTAACAATAACACCTATACTCTGTTCCAGAGGTGTCGGCACTGGCTCTCCTGGTAACAATATCACCTATACTTTGTTCCAGCGGTGTCGGCACTGACTCTCCTGGTAATAACACCTATACTCTGTTCCAGCGGTGTCGGCACTGGCTCTCCTGGTAACAATAACACCTATACTATGTTCCAGCGGTGTCGGCACTGGCTCTCCTGGTAATAACACCTATACTCTGTTCCAGCAGTGTTGGCACTGGCTCTCCTGGTAACAATAACACCTATACTCTGTTCCAGCTGTGTCAGCACTGGCTCTCCTGGTAACAATAACACCTATACTCTGTTCCAGCGGTGTCGGCACTGGCTCTCCTGGTAACAATAACACCTATACTGTGTTTCAGCGGTGTCGGCACTGGCTCTCCTGGTAACAATAATACCTATACTATGTTCCAGCGGTGTCGGCACTGGCTCTCCTGGTAATAATACCTATACTATGTTCCAGCGGTGTCGGCACTGGCTCTCCTGGTAACAATAACACCTATACTCTGTTCCAGCTGTGTCGGCACTGGCTCTCCTGGTAACAATAACACCTATACTCTGTTCCAGCTGTGTCGGCACTGGCTCTCCTGGTAACAATAACACCTATACTCTGTTCCAGCTGTGTCGGCACTGGCTCTCCTGGTAACAATAACACCTATACTCTGTTCCAGCTGTGTCGGCACTGGCTCTCCTGGTAACAATAACACCTATACTGTGCTTCAGCGGTGTCGGCACTGGCTCTCCTTGTAACAATAATACCTATACTATGTTCCAGCGGTGTCGGCACTGGCTCTCCTGGTAACAATAACACCTATACTGTGTTTCAGCGGTGTCGGCACTGGCTCTCCTGGTAACAATAATACCTATACTATGTTCCAGCGGTGTCGGCACTGGCTCTCCTGGTAACAATAACACCTATACTATGTTCCAGTGGTGTCGGCACTGGCTCTCCTGGTAACAATAACACCTATACTCTGTTCCAGGAGTGTTGGCACTGGCTCTCCTGGTAACAATAACACCTATACTCTGTTCCAGCGGTGTCGGCACTGGCTCTCCTGGTAACAATAACACCTATACTGTGTTTCAGCGGTTTCGGCACTGGTTCTCCTGGTAACAATAATACCTATACTATGTTCCAGCGGTGTCGGCACTGGCTCTCCTGGTAATAACACCTATACTATGTTCCAGCGGTGTCGGCACTGGCTCTCCTGGTAATAACACCTATACTATGTTCCAGCGGTGATGGCACTGGCTCTCCTGGTAATAACACCTATACTATGTTCCAGCAGTGTCGGCACTGGCTCTCCTGGTAACAATAACAGATATACTCTGTTCCAGCAGTGTCGGCACTGGCTCTCCTGGTAACAATAACAGCTATACTGTGTTTCAGCGGTGTCGGCACTGGCTCTTCTGGTAACAATAACACCTATACTATGTTCCAGCGATGTCGGCACTGTAACATTGTAACAAACTCTCAGTTATATGATAAAAACCGGAGAAACAAGAGTATAATGCTTGCAAAAATGATTTTATTGAATTACTGTGGCAATTAAAAAACCCCCAAGGGGTTAATGGAAGAAAGTAAAGAAAGAAAGTGAAAAGAGGCCCAGGAACAATGGTTATAAGCCAATCAAGGGTATAGATATGTCCGACCAGTACAGGGACAATAAATACAATAAATTGCACAAAGCCCAAATAAATAGTCAAAATAACGGACAAAATTGGAATAAATAACATGTATAAAGTGCCTGTGTATTAATAAAGATGTAAACAAAGACTGGATGTGCATGCCAGAGCTAAAGTGCTCACAGTGTAACCGGCGCCTCCAAATAAAGGTGCACAGACCAGTACTCACAAAAGTCTCAAAACACATAGGCAGACATCAAGGTAAATCAGCAAACCATGGATCCTGGGACCAAAGAAAACACCCTACGTACGTTTCACATGAGTGAGGTAACCACCAGCTTCATCAGGGGAAGAAAAGGATAGTGATCCCAGGATGCGGTGTGCACTGTTTTAAACCCTCCATCTAATGTCATAATAGTGATCAGCTGATCGCGCGTTCAAGCACTGCTGGAGCGGCGCATGCGTGCATGGTCCTCCCCACCCCATCCACCGGATCCAGCCGTCCGGGCACACCGCGCATGCGCAGACGGCACAGCAACAGCCATGACGCCCGCGCATGCGCAGACGCCCTAAGGACGCCGGAGACGGAGGGCGGGGGGAGAGGAGCATGAACGCACGCGCACAGGCAATGTATTATAGTGGAAATCCAGACATGCAAGAGGAAATAGACATAATTTACTAAGATGCCACAGAATAACATTATTAGTAACAACAAAACATATGATAAAGCGGCAATTAGTCCAGAGTCATATAGTATTTTCATGTCCATAGATCTCTTCAAGCCCTCAAATGCAGCCCACACCATAACATGATGGGAGTGAAGACAAAGCACATGAATCGTGGTAAGTGAAAGAAAAATAAAATAAATCTGAAAAGACAAAAATGATAGAAAAAATTAGTTATTAAAAACAAATAATATAATCAAGAGACATCCAGGAGAAAAAGAAGAAAAAATAATGATAATAAATAAGAAAAAAATATATATATAATAAACCCTAGGGGAAGAGGCTGAAGAACATAGCAAAAACAAATACTCATAAAAAGGATGAGAAGCTAATGTTCTCATTAAGGCCTTTTGGGGTGAAGGTTCCCAGGACAGCAATCCACCTTGCCTCACAGCGGGCCAAAGGTTTTTTAAGATTTCCACCCCTGTTGCTACCATGGATAACATCGATGCCCCTCACTTTCAATGAACTAGGGTCACAATTGTGATGATTCAAAAAATGAAGTGGCAATGTCTTAAGGAGAGAGGCATCTTCCACTGACCTGGCTGCCCCAATATCCCTCGCATGCTCCCTCACCCGTACCCGGAGCTCACGGGATGTGAGACCGACATAGATGAGGGAGCATGCACACGTGGCAAAATATACCACATGAGTTGTGCCACATGAGATGTGGTGTCTAATCCCGTAAACACGTCCGCCGTTGGCGGAGTGAAAAGTGGCACAACGAAGGACATTGGGGCACGCCACGCAGTGGCCACATGGAAAGCAACCATGATTTGGTCCCCGACTACCAAAGGGATTCCTAATGGGGGGAATGTAATGGCTATGAACCAGTGCATCTTGTAAATTCGGCGCCCTCTGGGAGGTCATAGATGGAAAATCAGTAAGAACACTGGACAGGACGGGGTCCGTTCTGAGGACCGGCCAATGCCGATTGAGGACAGAACGCATAGTGTCCCACTGTGCATTGTAAGTACTAATGAATCTAATCACTGGATCCTGTATAAAGGTTTTCTTCTTATACTGCAATAACTCGTTGCGGGGAGTATTTTTTGCTCTTAAATACCCACACTTCATGTTGCGCTTACTATAACCTCTATCTAAGAAGCGGTGACATAAATCAGTTGATTGTACCTCAAATTTTTCCGAAGTGGAGCAAATGCGCTTCATACGCAAAAATTGGCCAGTGTGGATGGCACGGATGGTCGAGGGGTCATGGGCTGAAGATGCATGTAGAAATGCATTAGTTGAGGTACTCTTCCTAAAAACATCGGTTTGTACCATATTAGATGAATCAACCGCAATGTTGATATCAAGAAAATCTATATGGGTTTTACTATATTTGTATGTTAACCTGATACCAAAATCATTGCGGTTGAGATTCTGCATAAAAAGCTCAAGCTCCCCGTTGTGCCCTGCCAAATCATAAAAATGTCATCAATAAAACGCAGCCAGCACTGCACAGGGGCACTGGCCTCCACGCCTCCGTCACCAAAAACCAACCTCTCCCAGTACCCCAGGAAGAGGTTGGCGTACGAAGGTACACAGGCCGCGCCCATCGCAGTGCCGCGCTGCTGGAGATAAAAGACATCCTTAAAAACAAAAAAGTTATGCGTCAGGGCAAAACGGAGGAGCTCCACGACCAAATTGACCATCCCGCCATCCCGACCGGCAGCCTCCAAGTAAAAACGCACCACTGCCAAACCATCCTCGTGTCTAATGATAGTATACAACGTCTCCACATCTGCTATAACAAAATACATATCCTCCTCCACAAAGACACCGTCAATCCTATTTAGGACGTCCGTAGTGTCCTTGACAAACGAGGGCAGTGTGTCCACTAATGATTTAAGGTGAAAATCGATAAATTTACATACAGGATCACACAAACCCTCGATGCCAGACACTATCGGACGTCCTGGGGGAGTGACGGCGTCCTTGTGGATTTTAGGGAGGAGATAAAATGTGGGGACACGAGGATATTTGACAACAAGGCCCTCGGCCATTTTTTTATCAATTATGCCATCATCAACGGCTTTAGTGAGGATCCCTTCTAACTGAGCGGAGAAAGAGGATAAGGGGCAGAAGTGTAATCTGCTGTAAGTTGCTTTATCTTTAAGTTGGCGGAACGCCTCCTTCTCATACTTCTCCACCGTCCACACCACTATGTTCCCCCCCTTATCCGCAGGTTTGATAACTATGTCACCATCAATTTTAGTTGTTCGAGTGCGTTCCGCTGCCGATGCGTTAAATTATCAAAACTACTCAACCGCAAATCTCAACCGCAATGATTTTGGTATCAGGTTAACATACAAATATAGTAAAACCCATATAGATTTTCTTGATATCAACATTGCGGTTGATTCATCTAATATGGTACAAACCGATGTTTTTAGAAAGAGTAACTCAACAAATGCATTTTTACATGCATCTTCAGCCCATGACCCCTCGACCATCCGTGCCATAACTAATTTTTTCTATTATTTTTGTCTTTTCAGATTTATTTTATTTTTCTTTCACTTACCACGATTCATGTGCTTTGTCTTCACTCCCATCATGTTATGGTGTGGGCTGCATTTGAGGGCTTGAAGAGATCTATGGACATGAAAATACTATATGACTCTGGACTAATTGCCGCTTTATCATATGTTTTGTTGTTACTAATAATGTTATTCTGTGGCATCTTAGTAAATTATGTCTATTTCCTCTTGCATGTCTGGATTTCCACTATAATACATTGCCTGTGCGCGTGCGTTCATGCTCCTCTCCCCCCGCCCTCCGTCTCCGGCGTCCTTAGGGCGTCTGCGCATGCGCGGGCATCATGGCTGTTGCCGTGCCGTCCGCGCATACGCGGTGTGCCTGGACGGCTGGATCCGGTGGATGGGGTGGGGAGGACCATGCACGCATGCGCCGCTCCAGCAGTGCTTCAACGCGCGATCAGCTGATCACTATTATGACATTAGATGGAGGGTTTAAAAAAGTGCACACCGCATCCTGGGATCACTATTCTTTTCTTCCCCAGATGAAGCTGGTGGTTACCTCACTCATGTGAAACATACGTAGGGTGTTTTCTTTGGTCCCAGGATCCATGGTTTACTGATTTACCTTGATGTCTGCCTATGTGTTTTGAGACTTTTGTGAGTACTGGTCTGTGCACCTTTATTTGGAGGCGCCGGTTACACTGTGAGCACTTTAGCTCTGGCATGCACATCCAGTCTTTGTTTACATCTTTATTAATACACAGGCACTTTATACATGTTATTTATTCCAATTTTGTCCGTCATTTTGACTATTTATTTGAGCTTTGTGCAATTTATTGTATTTATTGTCCCTGTACTGGTCGGACATATTTATACCCTTGATTGGCTTATAACCATTGTTCCTGGGCCTCTTTTCACTTTCTTTCTTTACTTTCTTCCATTAACCCCTTGGGGGTTTTTTAATTGCCACAGTAATTCAATAAAATCATTTTTGCAAGCATTATACTCTATGTTGGCTCGACTAAGTAGAAGTTAGTTTAAATTCACAAAAAGCAAATAGAAATATGAAACATAGTGATGAAATTCACAAACTCTGGTTAAAGTTTCCATGATTTTGCTTCATGTCCAGGAGGCAGGATGAGCCGTCTCCATGTTCTTCAGGTATGATTCATTGCTGGTGAGGTATCAGTAGTACAATGGGTCCAGTCTACTCTGACAAAGCAGCCCAGTGCTGGTCCTCCGCCCGTGTCCCTCATCTGCAGGAGGCTACAGGAACGGGGTCTTGTCCTACGGAAGCTGCTGACACATTCTATACTCGTCGATATCAAGGAACCGTCACACAGCCGGTCACCTATCCCCATTCATCATCCCCGCAATCCAAGAAAGGCACTTTACTTCCAGGTCTCTACACTTTGGGCGTAAAAACATTTGTACAAATTCCACGGAGCTGATCCATCATCCGGTGAAAAACGGACTAAGAGTCAGAGGCTTGATGGACGATCTCTGTAGATACTGATCACATCTGTGCTCCTGTATTTAAGAGGTGTCACCCGGGAGCTCTGTACACTGTGGGGCTTAATGGACTTCTCCAGGACATACATATATATATATCTACTAGAAGGTGGCCCGATTCTACACATCGGGTATTCTAGAATTTACGTATTGTGTAGTTCATGTATGATTTTTGTTATATATATATATATATATATATATATATAGATGTTGTTGTGTGTAGTTACCAAGTGTTTGTGTAGGCGCTGTACATGTTCTGGGTGTTGTCTGGGTGTGGCGGGGGGTGAGAGCGGTGTTGTATGTGTGTTGCGTTGTTTGTGGAGCGCTGTGTGTCTGTAGCGTTGTGTGTGTGTGTTGCGCGGTTTGTGTGTGTGTGGTGTGTTTTGGGGGGAGGTATGTTTTGTGCAATGTGTGTGTTGTGCGGTATGTGCGTATATTTGTGTGTGCCGCGGTGTTTGTGTGTTGGGTGTTGTGTGTGTGCAGCGTTGTCTGTATGTGTGGGTGTCTGTGTAGGGCAGTTGTTTGTGGTTCCCAGTGTGTGTGTGTGTGTGTGGTGTGTTGTGCAGTGCGCGCGTGTGTGTGTGTGTGTGTGTGTGTGCATCAGCCTCTCTTCTCTCAGCCTACCTCTCCCAGCCTCCCTCCTCCCAGCCTCCCTCAGCATCAGCCTCCCTCTCCCAGCCTCCCCAAGCATCAGCCTCCACCAGCATCAGCCTCTCTCCTTCCAGCCTCCCCCAGCATCAGCCTCCGCCAGCATCACCCTCTCTCCTTCCAGCCTCCTCCAGCATCAGCCTCCCTCTCCCAGCCTTCCCCAGGATCAGCCTCTCTCCTCCCAGCCTCCGTCCTCCCAGCCTTCCCCAGCATCAGCTTTCCCCTCCCAGCCTCCCTCAGCATCAGCCTTCCCCAGCATCAGCCTCTCTCCTCCCAGCCTCAGCCTCTCTCCTTCCAGCCTCCCCCAGCATCAGCCTCTCTCCTTCCAGCTTCCCTCAGCATCAGCCTCCCCTTCCCAGCCTTCCCCAGGATCAGCCTCTCTCCTCCTAGCCTCCTTCCTCCCAGCCTCCCCCTCCCAGCCTCCCTCAGCATCAGCCTTCCGCTCCCAGTCTCTCCCAGCATCAGCCTCCCCATGCATCAGCCTCTCTCCTTCCAGCCTCCCACAGCATCAGCCTCCCCTTCCCAGCCTTCCCCAGGATCAGCCTCTCTCCTCCCAGCCTCCTTCCTCCCAGCCTCCCCCTCCCAGCCTCCCTCAGCATCAGCCTTCCGCTCCCAGTCTCCCCCAGCATCAGCCTCCCCAAGCATCAGCCTCCACCAGCATCAGCCTCTCTCCTTCCAGCCTCCCCCAGCATCAGCCTCTCTCCTTCCAGCCTCCCTCAGCATCAGCCTCCCGTTCCCAGCCTTCCCCAGGATCATCCTCTCTCCTCCCAGCCTCCTTCCTCCCAGCCTCCCTCAGCATCAGCCTTCCCCTCCCAGTCTCCCCCAGCATCAGCCTCCCCAAGCATCAGCCTCCACCAGCATTAGCCTCCACCAGCATTAGCCTCTCTCCTTCCAGCCTCCCCCAGCATCAGCCTCCCCAAGCATCAGCCTCCACCAGCATCAGCCTCCCTCGTCCCAGCCTCCCCCTCCCAGCCTCCCCCAGCATCAGCCTCTCTCCTCCCAGCCTTCCCCATGATCAGCCTCTCTGCTCCCAGCCTCCTCCAGCACGCCGTGCTCCTCTGCCGACACTCACACACCCGATCGCATCCACTCACACACACCCGATCGCATCCACTCACACACACCCGATCGCATCCACTCACACACACCCGATCGCATCCACTCACACACACCCGATCGCATCCACTCACACACACAGACACTGACGATATCGCACATACGCGCTTATACTCACAACATCCGGGGATATCACATGCTTCTGGCCATGTGATCCTCCCGCAGGTCCTGGAAGCTAACAGCACAGTACCGCCGCCGAGAAGCAAGCGATATCCCAGGATGTTGTGAGTATTTGGATGCGATGTGATGTGTGAGAGTGATCTGATTTGTGTGAGTGTGATCTGATTTGTGTGTATGTGTGTGCTGTTATGTGTCTGTATTTTCCGCCGCTGCAGGACCTTGATGTGTGGATGCGATGTGATGTGTGTGTGATGTGTGTGTGAGCCGGTGTACACTGGTAACTATGATACACATCGGGTAACTAAGGGACCTTAGTTACCCGATGTTTATAATGGTTACCAGCTTTCACGGCCTCCGTCAAGATCCCAGCATCGCAAGGTTATGTCTGGCGCTGCCGGGATCCTGACGGAGCCGGTGTAGAAGCAAGCGATATCCCAGCATGTTGTGATGTGGGAGGTGTGTGTGAGAGTGAGTGTGAGAGTGAGTGTGATCTGATGCGTGTGTGTGTACTCACCTGGGAGTCGCGGCTCCGTGTCAGTTGGGCCAGAGCGAGCGTGCATTGCGTGAGGGGGGCGGGGCCTGCAGAGAGCCGGGGAGAGAGGCCAATCCGTGTGGGGGGGGCGGGGCCATGGCGAGCCCAGCGGCCAATCAGCTTTGTGTCACCGTAAGGACACAATTTCGGAGCATGACAGACAGACAGACAGACAGACAGAATAAGGCAATTATATATATAGATATATATAATTGCCTTATTCTGTCTGTCTGTCTGTCATGCTCCAAAATTGTGTCCTTACGGTGACACAAAGCTGATTGGCCGCTGGGCTCACCATGGCCCCGCCCCCCCACACGGATTGGCCTCTCGCCCCGGCTCTCTGCAGGCCCCGCCCCCTCACGCAATGCACGCTCGCTCTAGCCCAACTGACACGGAGCTCCGATTCCCAGGTGAGTACACACACACACATCAGATCACACTCACTCTCACACACACCTCACACATCACATCCACACACTCACAACATCCTGGGATATCGCTTGCTTCTACACCGGCTCCGTCACGATCCCAGCAGCGCCAGACATAACCTTGCGATGCTGGGATCTTCACGGAGCCCGTGAACGCTGGTAACCATTATACACATCGGGTAACTAAGGTCCCTTGGTTACCCGATGTGTATCATAGTTACCAGTGTACACCGGCTCACACTCACTCTCACATATACATCACATCGCATCCACACACTCACAGCATCCGGCGATATCGCTTGCTTCTCGGCCTCGATACTGTGCTGTTGTGACCTTCCAGGACCTGCCGGAGGATCACATGGCCAGAAGCATGTGGTATCTCCGGATGTTGTGAGTATGAGCGCGTATGTGCAATATCGTCAATGTATGTGTGCGTGAGTGTATGCGATCGGGTGTGTGTGAGTGTATGCGATCGGGTGTGTGTGAGTGTATGCGATCAGGTGTGTGTCGGCAGAGGAGCATGGCGTGCTGGAGGAGGCTGGGAGGAGAGAGGCTGATCCTGGGGAAGGCTGGGATGGAGAGGCTGATGCTGGGGACAGAGAGGCTGATGCTGGGATGAGAGAGGCTGATGCTGGGGACAGAGAGGCTGATGCTGGGGACAGAGAGGCTGATGCTGGGGACAGAGAGGCTGATGCTGCGGGGAGAGAGGCTGATGCTGGGGACAGAGAGGCTGATGCTGGGGACAGAGAGGCTGATGCTGGGGACAGAGAGGCTGATGCTGCGGGGAGAGAGGCTGATGCTGGGAGGAGAGAGGCTGATGCTGCGGGCAGAGAGGCTGATGCTGCGGGTAGAGAGGCTGATGCTGGCGCAGCATGGCGGATGGAGCACGTTTGGGAGTGCGTAGCATGGCGCATGGAGCACGTTTCGGAGTGCGCAGCATGGCGGATGGAGCACGTTTTGGAGTGCGCAGCATGGCGGATGGAGCACGTTTTGGAGTGCGCAGCATGGCGGATGGATCACGTTTGGGAGTGCGCAGCATGGCGGATGGAGCACGTTTGGGAGTGCGCAGCATGGGGGATGCAGCACGATGGGGAGTGCGGAGTATGGCGGATGGAGCATGTTTGGGAGTGCGCAGCATGGCGGATGGACCACGTTTGGGAGTGCGCAGCATGGCGGATGGAGCACGTTTGGGAGTGCGCAGCATGGGAGATGGAGCACGATGGGGGGTGCGCAGCATAGGGGATGGAGCACGATGGGGAGTGCGCTGCATGGGGGATGGAGCACGATGGGGAGTGCGAAGTATGGCGGATGGAGCACGTTTGGGAGTGCGCAGCATGGCGGATGGAGCACGTTTGGGAGTGCGCAGCATGGCGGATGGAGCACGTTTGGGAGTGCGCAGCATGGGAGATGGAGCACGATGGGGAGTGCGCAGCATGGCGGATGGAGCACGTTTGGGAGTGCGCAGCATGGGGGATGGAGCACGATGGGGAGTGCGCAGCATGGCGGATGGAGCACGTTTGGGAGTGCGCAGCATGGCGGATGGAGCACGTTTGGGAGTGCGCAGCATGGCGGATGGAGCACGTTTGGGAGTGCGAAGGATGGGAGATGGAGCACGATGGGGGGTGCGCAGCATAGTTGATGGAGTACGTTTGGGAGTGCGCAGCATGGCGGATGGAGCACGTTTGGGAGTGCGCAGCATGGGGGATGCAGCACGATGGGGAGTGCGGAGTATGGCGGATGGAGCACGTTTGGGAGTGCGCAGCATGGCGGATGGACCACGTTTGGGAGTGCGCAGCATGGCGGATGGAGCACGTTTGGGAGTGCGCAGCATGGGAGATGGAGCACGATGGGGAGTGCGCAGCATGGCGGATGGAGCACGTTTGGGAGTGCGCAGCATGGGGGATGGAGCACGATGGGGAGTGCGCAGCATGGCGGATGGAGCACGTTTGGGAGTGCGCAGCATGGCGGATGGAGCACGTTTGGGAGTGCGCAGCATGGCGGATGGAGCACGTTTGGGAGTGCGAAGGATGGGAGATGGAGCACGATGGGGGGTGCGCAGCATAGTTGATGGAGTACGTTTGGGAGTGCGCAGCATGGCGGATGGAGCACGTTTGGGAGTGCGCAGCATGGGGGATGGAGCACGATGGGGAGTGCGCAGCATGGCTGATGGAGCACGTTTGGGAGTGCGCAGCATGGGGGATGAAGCACGATGGGGGGTGCGCAGCATAGGGGATGGAGCACGATGGGGAGTGCGCAGCATGGCGGATGGAGCACGTTTGGGAGTGCGCAGCATGGCGGATGGAGCACGTTTGGGAGTGCGCAGCATGGCGGATGGACCACGTTTGGGAGTGCGCAGCATGGCGGATGGAGCACGTTTGGGAGTGCGCAGGATGGGAGATGGAGCACGATGGGGGGTGCGCAGCATAGGGGATGGAGCACGATGGGGAGTGCGCTGCATGGGGGATGGAGCACGATGGGAAGTGCACACCTCCCCCCAACACACACACACGCGCGCACTGCACAACACACCACACACACACTGGGAACCACAAACAACTGCCCTACACAGACACCCACACACAGACAACGCTGCACACACAAATATACGCACATACCGCACAGCACACACATTGCACAAAACATACCTCCCCCCAAAACACACCACACACACACAAACCGCGCAACACACACACACAACGCTACAGACACACAGCGCTCCACAAACAACGCAACACACAAACAACACCGCTCTCACCCACCAGCACACCCAGACAACACCCAGAACATGTACAGCCCCTACACAAACACTTGGTAACTACACACAACAACATCTATATGTATATATATAACAAAAATCATACATGAACTACACAATACGTAAATTCTAGAATACCCGATGCGTAGAATCGGGCCACCTTCTAGTATATATATATATATATATATATATATATATATATATATGATCTACTCTTAAGACCACCATATAAATTTCATAGGTGTTGAATTAACCATCATTCTGCTGACAGCTATCTCCCCCATACACAGGAACACTCGACTGAGCAATTCTATGGGGTACTTTGCACGTTGCGACATCGCTAGCATCGGCTAGCAATGCCGAGCGCGATAGTACCCGCCCCCGGTCGCACATGCAATATCTTGTGATTGCTGCCGTAGCGAACATTATCGCAACGGCGGCTTCACACGCACTTACCTGCCCTGCGACATCGCTCTGGCCGGCGACCCGCCTCCTTCCTATGACGTCACATGGCAGGCGGCCAATAGAAGCGGCGAGGGGTGGAGATGAGCGGGACTTAAACATCCCGTCCACTTCCTTCCTTCCGTATATCTGCTGGAGGCAGGTAAGGAGATGTTCCTCGCTCCTGCGGCTTCATATACAGCGATGTGCGCTGCAGCAGGAACGACGAACAACATCGTATCTCCTATTGGTGCATCATTATGAAAATGACCGACACTACACAGATCACCGACTTACAACGCTTTTGCGATCATTTATCGGCGCATCTAGGCTTTACACGTTGCAACGTCGTTTCCGGCTCCGGATGTGCGTCACTTTTGATTTGACCCCGACTATATCGCTGTAGCGATGTCGCAGCGTGCAAAGTACCCCTATCTCTCTAAAAGAGAACCACTACCAGAGTCCTCTGTGTCCTACAGACTCCTCTGTCCCCTCCAAAATCCTGTCTCCTCCAGACTTTTCTGCCCCCTTCCTCTGTCCCCTTCAAACTTCTCTGTCCCCTACAGGTTCCTCTGTCCTCCTCCAGACTCCTCTGTCTCCTCCAGACTCCTCTGTCTGCTCCAGACTCCTCTGTCCCCTCCAGACTCCTCTGTCTCCTCCAGACTCCTCTGTCCTCCTCCAGACTCCTCTGTCCTCCTCCAGACGCCTCTGTCTCCTCCAGACTCCTCTGTCCTCCTCCAGACTCCTCTGTCTCCTCCAGACTCCTCTGTCTCCTCCACACTCCTCTGTCCCCTCCAGACTCCTCTGTCCTCCTCCAGACTCCTCAGTTGTCCTCCAGACTCCTGTTTCCTCAGACTCCTCTGTCTCCTCCAGACTCCTCTGTCCTCCTCCAGACTCCTCCATTCCCTACAGATTCCTCTGTTCCCTCCAGTCTCCTACATCCCCTCCAGTCTACTCTGTTTCCTCCACAGGCTTATCTCTTGGAAAACAAGAGGATCAACCATTGAAAACCTAACAGGGTGGATCTTTTTCTTCCCCTGACATCATCTGACAGGGACGAGAAACGAGTTCACGTAGACTCTGGACTGATGGCGCTTAATAAGCAATGCATAATAATGACTGTCTGATAATACCAGCGATATCGGAGTGTTTGGCAGACTTTAGTCTTATGGATATGAGGACCTTTAGAACAGGTCAGCAGTGTGTGATCGGTGTGGGCCAGACACCCGGCACTGACCAAGTCTACTGCTGGGCCCTGACGTCCCTTACCTCCCTACAGTCATGGCCAAAAGTTTTGAGAATGCTACTGTCACGGGCGGAGGAGGGGACGCTGCGCTCTCCCACTGCTCGGGTCCGGCTGCCGCTGCGGCCTGCTGCCGCTCGGTGGCTCGAGCGATGGGCCGGATCCCGGGGACTCGAGCGGCGCTCCTCGCCCGTGAGTGAAAGGGGTTTGGTTGTTGGGATAGTTTATTGTCCGTGACGCCACCCACGGTTGTGGTGATTGTGTGGACACCACCGCTGCTCTGGCTGGGGATCCCGGGAGTGGTGGTATGGGCAGCCAGTTGTTGATTTGCCCCTCCGTGGGTAGGGGATTGGTGGTCCCGGGGCCCAGTGATGGGATTGGGATGGTGGACAGGCGGGTTATGGGGCCTGTGGAGGTGCAGGGGCACAGGGGCAGCGCTGTGCCGCACGGCACGGAGGTACTCACTCAGCCAAAAGATGATGACAAAGTTCTCGGTAAACAAACGGCTGGTTGGACGGTTCCCTCGGACGGCTGCGGTGCTGAATGTTCCCTGCAGTTAACGGTGACAGTCCCTTCCCTGCACCTATGTTCAATGTTGGTAGCGATGGATTCCCACCGGTAACCCGCTCCCCGACTTGGATATGGGCCGGAGGAGCCCCTTTCTTGCCCGCAGGCACTGGCCCTGGGAAACTGGTGCCTTGGCGGTGGCGGTGTCTCCCCTGAACGGTCGGACTGTTGCCTTCAATCGGGACTTGGTTGTTGGGAGACCCAGAGGTCCCCTTCACTGATGGATTTGGCAAATTATGGCGACTCCTAGCCTTGCCGGGATCCGAAAGGCCCCTGCCCTGGTGCTGACTAATCTTTGTATACCGCTCCGGTACCGCCGGACCACCACCCGTCCACGGTCCTTTCAGCAACCTCCGATCAGCCTCTCCTGCAGACGGTCACCGCCGTCTGTCAACCTTGCTGTCTCAGTCCGGGGCACACACCCGGACCAACTTCAGGCTCTTTTCTGTCACTTTTCTCCTGTTACTTCCACTACTGTCACTTGCTCCTCTACCACTTCCTTCTACTCTCCTTCAACTCTAACTCTATCTTCACTGTTTACTCCTTCACTTCCCTAGCTTGACTGCCTGGTTTTCCCGCCTCCAGGACTGTGAACTCCTCGGTGGGCGGAGCCAACCGCCTGGCCCACCCCCTGGTGTGAACATCAGCCCCTGGAGGAGGGCAACAAGGGTTTCTGATCTGACCTTGGTGTTCCTGCAGGGAATGTGGGGTGCGTGTGGTGTTGTGACCTGTGACCCCTGGCTTGCCCAGGGCGTCACACTACAAATATTAATTTTTACAAAGTCTACTGCTTCAGTTTTTCTAATGGCAATTTGCATACACTCCAGAATGTCATAAAGAGTGATCAGCTTAACAGCAATTACTTGCAAAGTCAATATTGGCTAAGAAAATGAACTTTAACCCCCAAAACACATTTCAACATCATTGCATTCCTGCCTTAAAAGGAGCAGCTAACATTGTTTTAGTGATTGTTCCATTAACACAGGTGTGGGTGTTGATGAGGACAGGGCTATCAATGGCTATCAATGGCGATCAATCAGTCATGATTAAGTAAGAATGACACTACTGGACACTTTAAAAGGAGGCTGGTGCTTGGTATCATTGTTTCTCTTCAGTTAACCATGGTTATCTCTAAAGAAACACGTGCAGCCATCATTGCTCTGCACAAAAATGGCCTAACAGGGAAGAGTATCGCAGCTACAAAGATTGCACCTCAGTCAACAATCTATCGCATCATCAAGAACTTCAAGGAGAGAGCTTCCATTGTTGCCAAAAAGGCTCCAGGGCGCCCAAGAAGGACCAGCAAACGCCAGGACCTTATCTTAAAACTGTTTCAGCTGCGGGATGGGACTACCAGCAGTGGCGAGCTAGCTCAGCAATGGCAGCAGGCTGGTGTGAGGCTTCTGCACGCACTGTGAGGCGGAGACTCTGAGCAAGGCCTGGTTTCAAGGAGGGCAGCAAAGAAGCCACTTCTCTCCAGAAAAAACATCAGGGACCGACTGATATTCTGCAAAAGGTACAGGGAGTGGACTGCTGAGGACTGGGGTAAAGTCATTTCTCAGATGAATCCCCTTTTCGATTGTTTGGGACATCTGGAAAACAGCTTATTAGGAGAAGAAGAGGTGAGCGCTAGCACCAGTCTTGTCTCATGCCAACTGTTAAGCATCCGGAAACCATTCATGTGTGGGGTTGCATCTCAGCCAAGGGAATCGCACCACTCACAGTCTTGCCTAAAAACACAGCCATGAATAAAGAATGGCACCAGAATGTCCTCCAAGAGCAACTTCTCCCAACTGTCCAAGAGCAGTTTGGCCCCAACAATGCCTTTTCCAGCATGATGGAGCTCCTTGCCATAAAGCAAAGGGGATCACTAAATGGCTCATGGAACAAAACATAGAGATTTTGGGTCCATGGCCTGGAAACTCCCCAGATCTTAATCCCATTGAGAACTTGTAGGCAATCATCAAGAGACGGGTGGACAACCAAAAAACAACAAATTCTGGCAAAATGCAAGCATTGCTTATGCAAGAATGGACAGCGATCAGTCAGGATTTGCTCCAGAAGATGATTGAGAGCATGCCCGGGAGAATTGCAGAGGTCCTGAAGAAGAAGGGTCAACACCGCAAATACTGACTGGCTGCATTAACTCATTCTAACTGTCAATAGAACCTTCTGGTCTCATAATATGATTCCTATTATATTTCTGTATGTGATGTAAACATCAGACAAACACAAATAAACACCAGAGGGAACAGATCATGTGAAAATAGCATTGTGGTGTCATTCTCACAACTTTTGGCCATGACTGTAGATAGATTCCACACCTATGCGCCGAGCAGGATACCTGACCCTAGGCTAACCCTGATCTGAGCCCTACGTAGGGAACAGATGGGATGAGCACTTAGTCAACCCCATTAAGAGCTAAAACACACATAGGGATAATAAACAAGGAGAAATAAAAAAACAATTTATCTCTACGGAGATTCAGGGAAAGGGACTGCAACACTGAATCCTGTCTCTTTCAGATTCCTCTGTCCCCTTCAGACTCCTCCATCCTCTCCAGACTTCTCTGTCCCCTCCAGAATCTTCTGTCTCCTCCAGACTCCCCTGTCTCCTCCAGACTCCTCTGTCCTCCTCCAGACTCCTCTATCCTCCTCCAGATTCCACTGTCCTCCTCCAGACTTCTCTGTCCCCTCCAGAATCTTCTGTCTCCTCCAGACTCCTCTGTCTCCTCCAGACTTCTCTGTCCCCTCCAGAATCTTCTGTCTCCTCCAGACTCCTCTGTCTCCTCCAGACTTCTCTGTCCCCTCCAGAAGTTTCTGTCTCCTCCTGACTCCTCTGTCTGCTCCAGACCCCTCTGTCTCCTCCAGACTCCTCTGTCCTCCTCCAGACTCCTCTATCCTCCTCCAGACTCCTCTGTCCTCCTCCAGACTCCTCTGTCCTCCTCCAGACTCCTCTGTCTCCCTCCATCCCTTCCAGACGTCTCGGTCTCCTGCAGAATTTTCTGTCTCCTCCACAGGCTTATCTGTTGGAAAACAAGAGGATCGGCCATTGGAAACCTAACATGGCAGATTTTTTTTCATCCCCTGACATCATCTGACAGGGAAGAGTCACGAGTCCCATTACACTGTACACTGATGGAGCTGTATAAGCAATAATGCACGGTAATGATTGTCTGATAATACCAGTGATATCGGCGTGTTTGGCGACTTTAGTCTTATGCATATGAGGACTTTTAGGACAGGTCATCAGTATGTGATTGGTGGGGCCATACACCCGGCACTGTCGTTTGCAGTCCCACACACTGTGCAGTGGTCGTTCTTGGTACTGCAGCTCAGCTCTTTTTGAAGTTTATGTGATCTGAACTGCAGAAGAAACCGATGTTTGGAGGCGGCCCACTTTTTAGACCACACTGATTTATTGATGACATTTCCTAAAAAGAACTCATTAATACCTAAGGTGTCATTTAGGCAAGCAAATAATTGGGAATGAGAGTAGGTGGCAATGACAGACTAAAGATGACCGCTATCAAAAAGATAAGAAACAGGCAGTGGCCATAATGGGAGGTCAACACCGTGCAGAATCAGTAATCAGAGGCCTCAGAAGGGAAAGGGTTACAGGAACACAAAATATAGAAAATCAGTGCAAATTAAGAGGTAAAAAAAACCATGGCTGCTCCACTCCGATAAAAGCCCCACACCAGTCTGCAGGCTGTGTGGTACTAATAATAATAATAATCTTTATTTCTATAGCGCCAACATATTCCGCAGCGCTTTACAATTCAGGAGGCTCATATACATATACATATCATATACATAAACATATAGAAACAAGTAACAATTATAGAAGATACAATATTTAAAAGGAAAAATGGCAACCCTGCTCGTGAGAGCTTACAATCTACAATGAAATGGGGGGAGGGGTAAGGTACAAGTGCTTACTTACAATGACAATCCAGCCATCTCATGGGGGATAGATGATGGCTTCCTGGACCAGTTGGCCTGAGCCTTGAGATGCATTTGGGTGCCATGGAGTTTGACGTGGGGTTATGTTCTGAGAAGTTGTAGAGGGATTAGGTGAAATTAGTTTGGCTAGGGAGTGTGATAGGCCACCCTAAAAAGATGCGTTTTGTAGGGAGCGTCTGAAGCTGAGTAAGTTGTGATTTGTCCTAACTTCTTGGGGTAGAGCGTTCCAGAGGTTTGGTGCAGCTCGGAAGAAGTCTTGGATTCGGGAGTGGGAGGTTCGAATTAGTGTGGATGTTAGTCGAAAGTCATTTGCAGAGCGTAGAGAACGGGTGGGGTGATAGACAGAGAGGAGGGTGGAGATGTAGGGGGTGCTGCACTGTGGAGAGGATGGGTGGGGTGAGGCTGGAGATGTAGGGGGTGCCGCACTGTGGAGAGAATGGGTGGGGTGAGGGTGGAGATGTAGGGGGTGCTGCACTGTGGAGAGCT
The DNA here is from genome assembly GCF_048569485.1 of Anomaloglossus baeobatrachus. Taxonomy (NCBI): domain Eukaryota; kingdom Metazoa; phylum Chordata; class Amphibia; order Anura; family Aromobatidae; genus Anomaloglossus; species Anomaloglossus baeobatrachus. The sequence continues at coordinate 6,020,698 of NC_134355.1, read as the reverse complement.
TTGTGGGTGAGAACAAGCAGTTTGAATTGGATCCTGTGATATATGGGCAGCCAGTGCAGACCTCAGTACCATTCACTTCAATGGAGCTAAACTGCAGGACTCCCAAACGTCTGCCCGGTGCTGGCCCTGAGCTTTCGTAATATTCCACCAATATGTCATTGATCGGGTGCTATCAGAATGGTCATGTACAGTGTCAGAAGACAGGTCTAATCTTCCCCCGACACGTCACGCTGGACTATGCCTATACACAGTATAAACCAGTGCAGATTCCTAGCTCTACAGCATTGTAGCATTTCCAGACAGCAGTGATAATGTGGATGCCTGAGCCTCAGAATATGACAGCAAGGTAAACACATCTATCTCCCCATCTCCTCGCCTTGTTTGCCCGGCTTTTGTGGAGGGAAGGTTTGCTGTATGGCCATTCTCCTGCACCTGGTCTGCTTCCATTCACCCAGTAATGAAATTCCCAGCTCTGGAATGTGAGGAGTCTCAGGACAGAGATTCAGCCATCTACACCCCATCAGCCCAAACCACACACCGCCAAACACCAAGAAACCCCAGCACAGTCTATCAGAGACCAGCAAACACTATGGGGAACTTTGCACGCTGCGACATCGCTACTGCGATATAGTCAAATCGAAAGTGACGCACATCCGGTAACGACGTTGCTACGTGTAAAGCCTAGATGCGCCGATAAACGATTGCAAAAGCGTCGTAAATTGGCGATCTGTGTAGTGTCGGTCATTTTCATAATGTCGCACCAATAGGAGATACGATGTAGTTCCTCGTTCCTGCGGCAGCACACATCGCTGTGTGTGAAGCCGCAGGAGCGAGGAACATCTGCTACCTGCCTCCGCCGGCTATGCGGAAGGAAGGAAGGAGGTGGGCGGGATGTTTACGTCCCGCTCATCTCCGCCCCTTCGCTTCTATTGGCCGCCTGCTGTGTGACGTCGCTGTGACGCCGCACGATCCGTCCCCTTAGGAAGGAGGCGGGTCGCCGGCCAGAGCGACGTCGCAGGGCAGGTAAGTGCGTGTGAGGCTGCCGTAGCGATAATGTTCGCCACAGCAGCTATCACAAGATATTGCAGCTGCGACGGGGGCGGGGACTATCGCACTCGACATCGCTAGCATTGGCTAGCGATGTCGCAGCGTGCAAAGTAGCCCTATGACACTCCATCAAAACCAATTGTTAGGGTGAACTCTTAACCAGAGATCACTTGTTGCCTACTTCCTGGCCTAATTGGTGTGGACCAAGTGCATGCGTAAAGAATTCACGCCAGACACAGTCGATGTAAAATCTCTTCTTGATCACAGTAAAAATGTCAGCCAAGAGAGAGAGAGCAGGGGAAATCAAGCGGCCTCTTGATATAGGCTAGGGGCGTACACAAGTTCAGATGTGCCCATTTAGTGGGACAGTTCATGGGCTAGACAATGGGGAGATCCGTGTTGCTGTTGATGGGCGGGTCTGACTTCAGTGGATGAATCCATGGTGATGGGAGGGACGTCATCTGGTGGATCCATGCTGATGGTAGGGTCTGTGATGTCATCGGGGGCCATCTTGGGTTCCTCTGAAGTCTGACTGGCTTATGTATAGAGAATTGATTAATTGAAGACACTTCTCACAGTGCTCTATGTCCAGAGGTTAATTAGGTATTTCATCTCTCCTCAACACAATCATAATCCATCAGATACCAGGAGATCCTGTCAGATACTAACACCAAGAACCCTGACTAGTGTCCATCACACCAAGAAACCTGACTAGTGTCCATCACACCAAGAACCCTGACTAGTGTCCATCAGAGACTAACACCAAGAGCCCTGACTAGTGTCCATCACACCAAGAAACCTGACTAGTGTCCATCACACCAAGAACCCTGACTAGTGTCCATCACACCAAGAACCCTGACTAGTGTCCATCACACCAAGAACCCTGACTAGTGTCCATCAGAGACTAACACCAAGAACCCTGACTAGTGTCCATCACACCAAGAACCCTGACTAGTGTCCATCACACCAAGAACCCTGACTAGTGTCCATCAGAGACTAACACCAAGAACCCTGACTAGTGTCCATCACACCAAAGACCCTGACTAGTGTCTATCAGAGACTAACACCAAGAACCCTGACTAGTGTCCATCACACCAAGAAACCTGACTAGTGTCCATCACACCAAGAACCCTGACTAGTGTCCATCACACCAAGAACCCTGACTAGTGTCCATCACACCAAGAACCCTGACTAGTGTCCATCACACCAAGAACCCTGACTAGTGTCCATCAGAGACTAACACCAAGAACCCTGACTAGGGTCCATCACACCAAGAAACCTGACTAGTGTCCATCACACCAAGAGCCCTGACTAGTGTCCATCACACCAAGAGCCCTGACTAGTGTCCATCACACCAAGAACCCTGACTAGCGTCCATCAGAGACTAACACCAAGAACCCTGACTAGTGTCCATCACACTAAGAAACCTGACTAGTGTCCGTCAGAGACTTAAGGCCGCTTTACACGCTACGATATATCTAACGATATGTCGTCGGGGTCACGTCGTTAGTGACGCACATCCGGCCTCGTTTGTCATATTGTAGCGTGTAACACAAATGACCGACTGTGAACGAGCAAAAATACTCACCTTATCGTTGCTCGTTGACACGTCGCTCATTTTCAAAAAATTGAACATCCTTCTGTGCTCCGGTTGTTCATCATTCCCGAGGCAGCACACGTCGCTCCGTGTGATACCCCGGGAATGATGAACTGCAGCTTACCAGTGGCCGCCGGCAATGCGGATGGAAGGAGGTGGGCGGGATGTTTACGTCCCGCTCATCTCCACCCCTCCGCTTCTATTGGCCGGCCGCTGTGTGACGTCGCTGTAACGCCGAACGTCCCTCCCCCTTCAGGAAGAGGATGTTCGCCGCTCACAGCGAGGTCGTTCGGGAGGTAAGTACGTGTGACTGGGGTTACCGAGTTTGTGCGACACGGGCAACACATTGCCCGTATCGCACAAACGATGGGGGCGGGTGCGATCGCTCATGTGAACACATGATAAATTGATACGTGCAAAGCAGCCTTAACACCAAGAACCGTGACTAGTGTCCATCAGAGACTAAGGCGGGCTTTGCACACTACGACATCGCAGGTGCGATGTCGGTGGGGTCAAATCGAAAGTGACGCACATCCAGCGTCGACATCGGAGTATGTGAATCCTTTTTACTACGATTAACGAGCGCAAAAGTGTCGAAATTGTATGATCGGTGTAGTGTCGGACATTTCCATAATGTCGCTGTAGCGACAGGTACGATGTTGTTCGTCGTTCCTGCGGCAGCACACATCACTGCGTATGAAGCCGCAGGAGCAAGGAGCATCTCCTTACCTGCGTCCCAGCTGCAATGAGGAAGGAAGGAGGTGGGCGGGATGTTTACGTCCCGCTCATCTCCGCCCCTCTGCTTCTATTGGCCACCTGCCATGTGACGTCGCTGTGACGCCGCATGACCCGCCCCCTTAGGAAGGAGGCGGGTCCCGGCCAGAGCGACGTCGCAGGGCAAGTAAGTGCGTGTGAAGCTGCCTTAGCAATAATGTTCACTACGGCAGCTATCACAAGATATCGCATGTGCGATGGGGGCGGGGACTATCGCGCTCGGCATCACTAGCCGATGCTAGCGATGTCGCAACGTGCAAAGTACCCCTAACACCAAGAACCCTGACTAGTGTCCATCAGAGTCTAAAGGGTACTTTGCACGTTGCGACATCGCTACTGCGATATCGTCAGGGTCAAATCGAAAGTGACGCACATCCGCCGCCGGTAACGACGTCGCAACGTGTAAAGCCTAGGAGAGAAGAGCCGTCTTACACCACTGCAGGAGGATTGTACCGGAGATGGACAGATGGACAGAGCCATCTCACACCACTGCAGGAGGATTGTACCGGAGATGGACAGATGGACAGAGCCGTCTCACACCACTGCAGGAGGATTGTACCGGAGATGGACAGAGCCGTCTCACACCACTGCAGGAGGATTGTACCGGAGATGGACAGAGCCGTCTCACACCACTGCAGGAGGATTGTACCGGAGGTGGACAGAGCCGTCTCACACCACTGCAGGAGGATTGAACCGGAGATGGACAGATGGACAGAGCCGTCTCACACCATTGCAGGAGGATTGTACCGGAGATGGACAGATGGACAGAGCCGTCTCACACCACTGCAGGAGGATTGTACCGGAGATGGACAGAGCCGTCTCACACCACTGCCGGAGGATTGTACCGGAGATGGACAGATGGACAGAGCCATGTCACACCACTGCCGGAGGATTGTACCGGAGGTGGACAGATGGACAGAGCCGTCACACCACTGCAGGAGGATTGTACCGGAGGTGGACAGATGGACAGAGCCGTCTCACACCACTGCAGGAGGATTGTACCAGAGATGGACAGATGGACAGAGCCGTCTCACACCACTGCAGGAGGATTGTACCGGAGATGGACAGATCCGTCTCACACCAGTGCAGGAGGATTGTACCGGAGATGGACAGATGGACAGAGCCATCTCACACCACCGCAGGAGGATTGTACCGGAGATGGACAGATGGACAGAGTCGTGTCACACGTCTGACTGTAGGAATCACAGTCACGGGGTCTATGATGCACAGAACATGGTGCAATGCTCCTGTGACATTGATGTTCCCTTCACATACACAGCATATACACGGATATACTTTGTGCTCTGCGGCCTCCATGCTGGCCTCCAGTTGTCAGCTCACTGTTTAGAGAGCAGGGGGTGAATACTAATGATGGCTTTACAGGCCTCCGGAGAGCGAGGTGTGAGGGAGGCCGCAGATATGTCCGCCCCTGGGGGATAATAAAGAGCAGACTCTGTGGGTGGCAGATCTATAGACATCTAGTAAGATATAATGGAAAGCAGAGACATTCCTCTGCCCGGCCCCGCACCGCCGTATCTGCACTCACAGGTAACCTGCATGACCCTCCGCATAAACCTCCACATGGATCTGACGCCAGACAACTACCATACAAACACCCGCCACGTGGCCCCGCAACCGGAGAAAGGCACGTCATGGAGGGAACTGGCCACAGAACTACGGCAAACAACCGCCAATCAAACACCCACCACGTGGCCCCGCAACCGGAGAAAGACACGTCATAGAGGGAACTGGCCACAGAACTACGGCAAACAACCGCCAATCAAACACCCGCCACGTGGCCCCGCAACCGGAGAAAGACACGTCATGGAGGGAACTGGCCACAGAACTACGGCAAACAACCGCCAATCAAACACCCGCCACGTGGCCCCGCAACCGGAGAAAGACACGTCATGGAGGGAACTGGCCACAGAACTACGGCAAACAACCGCCAATCAAACACCCACCACGTGGCCCCGCAACCGGAGAAAGACACGTCATGGAGGGAACTGGCCACAGAACTACCGCAGACAACTACCGTACAAATACCCGCCACATGGCACCGCAACCGGAGAAAGGCACGTCATGGAGGGAACTGGCCACAGAACTACCGCAGACAACTACCGTACAAATACCCGCCACGTGGCACCGCAACCGGAGAAAGGCACGTCATGGAGGGAACTGGCCACAGAACTACGCCAGACAACTAACATACAAATACCCACCACGTGGCCCCGCAACCGGGGAAAGGCACGTCATGGAGGGAACTGGCTACAGAACTACGCCAGTGTAATACTTATATATGTTCTGAGGATTTCGATAGCGTAGGGCAATGACAATCAGAGACGAGTTCTTGGTACAAGATATTTTATAATATGTAACCACGGTAGATACACAACGGAAAACACAGCGGTACAAATACACAAAAATACCTTCCCGAAACGGAGCGAAGGGAATTCCCGGGACCACGCACCGGACTCCCCCAGGGAGACCACCAGAGCGAACCCCTATACAGGGACTGTCCGGCAATCACCCCGGAAGGCCTAAATGCGCAGCAGCCGGGACACAAGGGGCAAGCGGTAAAAGTCCAGGAGTGTCCGTACGGGATGATTGTCCAGAGTGGTTACGAACCAGAGAGAACCGGGCAGAGTGCTGACCGAAGATGGCAGAAGGAATCCGGGCACAGCTTTGAGAAACCGGGTAAGGTCCAGAGTCGGTCGGTCGGTAGTCTTTAGGAGGATCCAAAGGCAATCAGGATTAGCAGCAGCAAAGCAGGAGCACACAGCAAGCAGTATACTCAGGCACTGGACTAGGCTTAGAGGCGGCCTTTTAAGCAGCTGGACAGGAAGTAGGGCAACAGAACAGTAAACTCCATGTTAACCGAGGGCAAGCTCATTCAAAAGAGAACTGGAAAACCTGGAAACCTGACATTACTCCCCCCCCCAGAGACGGCCTCAGGACGGATCAGGGCCTGGCTTGTCCGGGTACCGCCGATGAAACTGAGCAATCTTCCGGGGTGCCCGAATGTTACCCACCAGTTCCCAGGAATCGTCCTCGGGGGCGTACCCCTGCCAACGTACCAGATACTGAAGCCGACGACGATGGAGCCGGGAGTCAATAATGTCCTCAACCACGAACTGCTCCTCGCCGTCGACCATCACAGGCGGAGGAGGAGGCACAACACGACCATGAAACGTATTAGGGGAAACGGGTTTGAGGAGAGACACATGAAAGACCGGGTGTACCTTTAGATGGTGCGGTAACCGTAGCCGACAGGCCACAGGGCTCACGATCCCGGTGATCTTAAACGGACCGATGAATTTTTGTCCCAGCTTCTGCGAAGGAACACCCAATCTCAGGTTTTTGGTGGATAACCATACAGAGTCCCCTACCTTGTACATGGGTGCCGGTTTCCGGTGAGTGTCTGCCGACCTCTTGTAACGCTCCTGGGCCGTAGCCACAGTGTCCTTTAAAACCTCCAGATTTTGTCGTAGTTCCGTCAATCTGTCCTCCACCGCTGGCACCGAAACCGCAACCGGTGACCTAGGCAAAACAGTCGGATGGTAACCCAGGTTAGCGAAAAAGGGCGTTACCTTAGTGGAGCTGCCCTGAGTGTTGTTATATGAGAACTCCGCCAACGGAAGCATCTTCAACCAATCGTCTTGGAGATGGCTGACATAACATCGAAGGTATTGTTCCAGGGTTTGATTCGTCCGTTCGGTCTGCCCATTTGTCTGAGGATGGTATGCAGAAGACAAACAGACATCAATCTGGAGTGCCGTACAAAACCCCTTCCAGAATCTAGACGTGAACTGCACGCCCCGGTCAGAGATGATCTCGTCTGGTACCCCATGCAATCGGAATACGTTCTGGATAACCAAATCCACTGTCTCTGAGGCTGAGGGAAGACCGGTACACGGAATGAAGTGAGCAGCTTTAGTCAATCGATCCACCACCACTAAAATGGTATTGTGCCCGCCTGAGACTGGCAACTCCACAATAAAATCCATGGAGATAGACCCCCAAGGGCGAGATGGCACGGGTAACGGTTGGAGGAGTCCCGTAGGAGCCACACGAGGGACCTTGCACCGGGCACAAACCAGACATGAGTGGACATAGTCCTTTACATCCTTTAAACAGGTAGGCCACCAGAAAAAACGGCTCAGAAATTCCTGCGTCTTTAGTACCCCCCTATGACCAGCCAACACGGAGTCATGGACCAATTTGAGAACCCGAAGTCTTACGGCCTCAGGGACATAAATGCGTCGCTCTCTCAACCACACACCATTCCGAAGAACAAGCGTTACATCCTTCGGGGGGGCAGCAAGAAATACGTCACCATCATAGGCCAGCTTGATGTCCTTCCACAAGTCCTGGTCCTGTATTACTCCAACGAAATTGGCATCCGATAACACGGTCTGAGACGGGGTTCCAGGCACGGAGTCCACGGCGTGGATTCGGGACAAGGCATCGGCTTTCCCATTACGTGAACCTGGACGGTATGTAACGATAAAATTGAATTGGTTAAGAAATAGGCTCCAACGGGCTTGCCGTGGAGACAGGCACCTGGCAGACTTAAGAAATTCCAGATTACGATGATCTGTGAGTACTATCACTTGCTGCGCGGCTCCCTGTAAGTGGTGTCTCCATTCCTTGAAAGCGGAAATAATCGCCAATAATTCCTTGTCCGCAATGTCATAGTTCCTTTCTGCAGGGGACAACCGGCGGGAAAAGAAGGCACACGGATGCAAGAGACTCTTGTCCCTGGTCCTTTGAGAAAGAATGGCCCCTAATGCATAGTCGGAAGCGTCGACCTCCACGATAAAGGGAAGTGCGGGATTCGGATGTACGAATATTGGCGCTGAGGTAAAACATACCTTGAGACGATGGAATGCTTCCTGGGCCTGGGCGGACCACACAAACTTCTGTCCTTTCTTGGTTAACAGAGTGATGGGACGAACAATCTCTGAAAAGTTACGGATAAAGCGTCGGTAAAAGTTGGCAAAACCGACAAAGCGTTGTACCTCTTTGATGTTTCCCGGTTCCGGCCAGTCTAGAATGGCTTGTATCTTGCTAGATTCCATGTTCAGTCCCTGAGGAGAGATGACATAACCTAAGAATTGTATTTGTGAGCAATGGAACTCGCATTTCTCCAGTTTAATGTACAGGTGGTTCTCCCTCAGACGGGTAAGTACGGTCTTAACGTGCTCCTGGTGTTCCTGTAGAGAATCAGAAAAGATTAGGATATCGTCCAGATAGATCACCATGAATTGGTCCATGATATCCCTAAAAATATCGTTAACCAGATGTTGAAATGCCGCGGGAGCGTTACAAAGTCCAAAAGGCATCACTAGGTACTCAAAATGTCCGTACCGACATCGGAACGCGGTCTTCCACTCGTCTCCGGGACGTATACGAAGCAGATTATATGCCCCACGGAGGTCTAATTTGGTGAATATTTTTGCCTGTTGGACCCTCTCCAATAGCTCAGGAATCAACGGTAACGGATACCGGTTCCGGATGGTTATCTTATTCAGTTCCCGGTAGTCAATACAGGGTCTCAGAGTCCCCTCCTTCTTTTTCACGAAAAAGATGGGTGCCCCTGCGGGTGAGGTAGACGGACGAATAAATCCCTTGGCTAGGCTTTCATCAATATACTCTTTTAGTGCTTCTAGCTCAGGTGCCGCCAACGGGTAGACATGACCAAACGGAATCTCCGCCCCTGGGAGTAAGTCTATGGGGCAATCATACGGTCTATGCGGGGGAAGCCGATCAGCTTTTCTTTTGTCGCATATATCAGCGAAGTCACGGTAAACCGGGGGTAAAACAGGTACCTGTACAGTGCCCTCCGTATTTGATGTTACTGGAACCGGAACAGTTGGACAAATGGTCGGACCACTCTGAGGTGGGAAGGATATTTCTTTAGTCTCCCAATCGATGACGGGATTTGTAGACCGTAGCCACGGAATACCTAGAATAATCGGAAAATGAGGAGAAGAAATTATCATGAAAACAAGGGTCCCCTGCTGACCTGGCTTCATCACGCATTCGAGCGGTACTGTTTCCCGATCCACTGGTCCAGAGATTAACGGGGATCCGTCTACCGTCTCCATGGTAACCGGTGAGGATCTTTGCTGAGTCCGGATACCGTGTTTCCTGGCAAAGGAAGAGTCCATGAAATTTCCCCCTGCCCCAGAGTCTATCATTGCAGAGGTAGGAATTAGCTGTCCCTCCCAACGGATCTGAATGGGGAGTGAGCAATGGGTGTATTTCCCCTCTGAGTCCTTCGGTGAGGTGGACATTACCGTCAAGGGAAATACCGCATCCAAGTGTCCACTTGCCTCAGAGATATCGGACTCTGCGTCCGTGTTGTCACACTCTGCCATGGCTGCCAATACCTTATTTGGGCGATTTGGACGTTTCGGGCAGTCGATCAAGAAATGGTCCGATTGACCGCAATAGAAGCACAAACGCTCACGGAGCCGGTGTTCACGACGTTCGTTGGTCTCTCGTTTTTGCAGAGAGTCCATTTGCATAGGTACGTCCTCGGCCTCCCGTGGCGTCCTGAGAGCGGGTTCTCTGGAAGGAAACGCAATATTGTTTACACGGTTTACAGCTGCCCATTTTTCCTGTCTACGTTCCGTCAAACGGGTATCAATGCGCACACAGTGCTGGAGAAACAGTTCAAAATCCCCTGGAGATTCGGAACGGGCTAACTCGTCCTTGATGGTACCGGACAAACCTTTTCTGAAAACAGACAACAAGGCATTGTTTCCCCAATCGGTGTCTACCACTAACCTCTTGAACTCAGTGGCGTATTCAACGACAGAACGCTTTCCCTGACGTAAGGAAAGGAGAGCCGCTTCAGCGGTAGCACGGCGATTCGGATCATCAAACATTTGCGCCATTGCGTTCAGAAAGTCATCCAGGTGATTCAAACGGATGTCCCGATTCTCTATCATGGGATTAGCCCAAGCCAGTGCTCGTGAGGTTAATAACATGATGATACATAACACCTTTGACCGATCAGAACGGTAATAATCAGAATGTACATCGAAAAACAGTATACATTGGTTAACAAATCCACGGAACTGACTACGATCACCATTGAAACGGAATGGGGGTAACCTAGGCATACCGGCAGCTGATACGGACGTAGTGGGGACGGCTTCCTGAGCCTCCACTCTGACTTGCAAATCCTGTATAGCCGGCCCCAGTACCTGGTGATCATGGCCCAGCTGTGCCTCCACATCTCTAAGTTTAGTCTGCACCGCCTCCATCTCCTGCTGCAAGGAGTTAATCATGGAAAAGAGCTGATCTACTCGTGTCTCAGTCATTGCCCCAGCGAAATCCTCTTGTGGCCTGAGTATAATGTAATACTATTGTATGTTCTGAGGATTTCGATAGCGTTAGGGCAATGACAACCAGAGACGAGTTCCTGGTACAAGATGTTTATAATATGTAACCACGGTAGATACACAACGGAAAACACAGCAGTAAAAATACACAAAATACCTTTCCGAAACGGAGCGAAGGGAATTCCCGGGGCCACGCACCGGACTCCCCCAGGGAGACCACCAGAGCGAACCCCTATACAGAGACTGTCCGGCAATCACCCCGGAAGGCCTAAATGCGCAGCAGCCGGGACACAAGGGGCAAGCGGTAAAAGTCCAGGAGTGTCCGTACGGGATGATTGTCCAGAGTGGTTACGAACCAGAGAGAACCGGGCAGAGTGCTGACCGAAGATGGCAGAAGGAATCCGGGCACAGCTTTGAGAAACCGGGTAAGGTCCAGAGTCGGTCGGTCGGTAGTCTTTAGGAGGATCCAAAGGCAATCAGGATTAGCAGCAGCAAAGCAGGAGCACACAGCAAGCAGTATACTCAGGCACTGGACTAGGCTTAGAGGCGGCCTTTTAAGCAGCTGGACAGGAAGTAGGGCAACAGAACAGTAAACTCCATGTTAACCGAGGGCAAGCTCATTCAAAAGAGAACTGGAAAACCTGGAAACCTGACAGCCAGACAACTAACATACAAATACCCACCACGCGGCCCCGCAACCGGTGAAAGGCACGTCATGGAGGGAACTGGCCACAAAACCACGGCAGACAACTACCATACAAATACCCGCCACGTGGCCCCGCAACCAGAGAAAGGCACGTCATGGAGGGAACTGGCCACAGAACCACGGCAGACAACTACCATACAAATACCCGCCACGTGGCCCCGCAACCTGAGAAAGGCACGTCATGGAGGGAACTGGCCACAGAACTATAGCAGACAACTACCGTACAAATACCCGCCACGTGGCACCGCAACCGGAGAAAGGCATGTAATGGAGGGAACTGGCAACAGAACCACGGCAGACAACTACCATACAAATACCCGCCATGTGGCCCCGCAACAGGAGAAAGACACGTCATGGAGGGAACTGGCCACAGAACCACGGCAGACAACTACCATAAAAAATACCCGCCACGTGGCCCCGTCACCGGAGAAAGGCATGTCATGGAGGAAACTGACCACAGAAAAACGGCAGACAACTACCATACAAATACCCGCCACGTGGCCCCGCAACCGGAGAATGACACGTTATGGAGGGAACTGGCCACAGAACCACAGCAGACAACTACTATACAAATACCCGCCACGTGGCCCCGCAACCGGAGAAAGACACGTCATGGAGGGAACTGGCCACAGAACTACGCCAGACAACTAACATACAAATACCCACCACGTGGCCCCGCAACCGGGGAAAGGCACATCATGGAGGGAACTGGCCACAAAACCACAGCAGACAACTACCATACAAATACCTGCCACGTGGCCCCGCAACCGGAGAATGACACGTTATGGAGGGAACTGGCCACAGAACCACGGCAGACAACTACTATACAAATACCCGCCACGTGGCCCCGCAACCGGAGAAAGACACGTCATGGAGGGAACTGGCCACAGAACCACGGCAGATTATCACAGGGCATGGATGATAATCCCAGGACAAGGAGAATAAAAGAAGGACACGGGTTATAATCCCAGAACAAGAATGATAATCCCAGGACAAAAAGGATAATCTCAGAAGAAAGATTGTAATCTCAGGACCAGGAATATAAAATAAGAACAAGGATTATAATCCCAGGACAAGAATGATAATCCCAGGACAAAAATGGTAATCCCAGAACAAGAATGATAATCCCAGGAAAGAATGATAATTCCAGAACAAGAATGATAATTCCAGAAGAAGAATGATAATCCCAGAAGACGGACTGTAATCTCAAGACCAGGAGTATAAAATAAAAACAAGGATTATAATCCTAGAATAAGAATGATAATCCCAGAAAAAGTATGATAATCCCAGAACAAGAACGATAATCCCAGAACAAGAATGATAATCTCAGGACAAGAATGATAATCTCAAAACAAGAATGATAATCCCAGCACAAGGAGTATAAAATAAAGACACAGGTTATAATCCCAGGACAAGAATGATAATCAGTGAAGTAGGATTGTAATGTCAGGACCAGGAGTATACAATAAAGACAAGGATTATAATTCCAGAACTAGAATATTATTCTCGGAGCACAAATTATAATCTCCAGAAAAAGATTATAATCCCATAAAAAAAAATTATAATCTCAGGACAAGAATTATAATTTCAGGAAAAGGATTATAATAAGATTATAATCTCAGGACAAAGGCTGTAATCTCAGAAGAATTATCATAGTATCATAGTTGTTAAGGTTGAAGGGAGACTCTAAAGCCTGCTTTACACGGTACGACCGATTGTGCGATTTCACAATCGATCGTACCCGCCCCCGTCCTTTTTGCGTCACGGGCAAATCGCTGCCCGTGTCGCACAAAGTTACTAAACCCCGTCACACATACTTACCTCTCGTGCGACCTCGCTGTGGGCGGCGAACGTCCACTTCCTGGAGTGGGAGGGATGTTCGGCGTCACAGTGACGTCACACGGCCGCCGGCCAATCAGAGCGGAGGGGCGGAGATGAGCAGGATGTAAACATCCCGCCCACCTCCTTCCTTCCACATAGAGCCGGCGGCGGCCGCGGGAGGCAGGTGAGCTGCTCATCGTTCCCGTGGTGTCACACGGAGCGACGTGTGCTACCACGGAAACGATGGGCGACTAAAGTAACCGATATTATGGAACCTAACGAGCAGTACCCGACTCACGATTTGTGAGCGATACTGCGTCGCTAGGAGGTGTCACACAGGCCGGCATCGCCAGCGATGCCGGATGTGCGTCACAAAAACCGTGACCCCGACGATCTATCGCACGATAGATTGCCTGGTGTAAAGCAGGCTTAAGTCCATCTAGTTCAACCCGTAGCCTAACATGTTGATCCAGAGGAAGGCAAAAAAACCCCCAATGTGGCAAACAAGTTCCAATGGGGAAAAATGTCCTTCCTTCGTCCACATCCGGCATCAGACTAGTTCCCTGGATCAATACCCTGTCATAAAATCTAATATACATAACTGGTAATATTACATTTTTCAAGAAAGGCGTCCAGGCTCTGCTTAATGTTAGTAGTGAATCACTCATTACAACATCATGCGGCAGAGAGTTCCATAGTCTCACTGCTCGTACAGTAAAGAATCCTCCTCTGTGATTATGATTAAACCTTCTTTCCTCAAGGCGTAGCGGATGCCCCCGTGTTCCAGTCGCAGGCCTAGGTGTAAAAAGATCTTTGGAAAGGTCTCTGTACTGTCCCCTCATATATTTATACATTGTGATTAGATCCCGCCTAAGCCTTCGTTTTTCCTGTCTTGGTATTGCAGCCCCCCCATTCCTCTAATAATCTTGGTCGCTCTTCTCTGCACCCTCCAGTTCAGCTATGTCCTTCTTATATATCGGTGACCAGAATTGTACACAGTATATAAGTGCGGTCGCACTAGTGACTTGTACAGGGGTAGAACTATATTTTTTTCATGAACACTTCTACCTCTTTTAATACATCCCATTATTTTATTAGCCCTGGCAGCAGCTGCCTGACACTGGCCACTAAAGTGAAGTTTACCATCCCCCCATACACCCAAGTCTTTCTGTGCCTGTTTTACCCAGTGTTCTACAATTAAGTACATAATCATAAATGTTATTTCCTCTACCCAAGTGCATGACCTTACATTTATCTACATTAAACTTCAATTGCCACTTCTCAGCCCAATCCTCCAATTTACATAAATCTCCCTGTAATATAAAATTATCCTCCTCTGTATTGATTACCCTGCAGAGCTTAGTATCATCTGCAAATATTGAAATTCTACTCCGCATGCCCCCAACAAGGTCATTTATAAATATGTTGAAAAGAAGCGGGCCCAATACTGACCCCTGTGGTACCCCACTATGAACTGAGACCCAGTCCGAGTACGTACCATTAATAACCACCCTTTGTTTCCTATCACTGAGCCAGTTTTTAACCCAGTTACACATATTTTCCCCTATCCCCATTATTCTCATTTTATGTAGCAACCTTTTGTGTGGCACCGTATCAAAAGCTTTTGAAAAGTCCATATACACAACATCCACTGCATTTCCCTGCTCCAGGCTTGAACTTACCTCTTCATAGAAGCTGATCAGTGTGACAGGATCGATCCCTCATAAACCCATGTTGATCTCTGTCATAAGGTTATTTTTCTTGAGATACTCCAGTATAGCATCTCTCAAGAAACCCTCAAGGATTTTACCAACCGTAGAGGTTAAACTTACCGGCCTATAATTTCCCGGCTCAGTTTTTGTCCCCTTTTTGAATATTGGCACCACATTTGCTATGCGCCAGTCCTGCGGTACCGACCCTGTTATTAAGGAATCTGAGAAGATTAAAAATAATGGTCTATCTATCACAGAACTCAATTCCTGTAGTACTCTGGGGTGTAGCCATCCGGGCCCGGAGATTTGTCACCCTTAGTGATTTCGAGGCGGCGGCGTACTTCCTGCTGGGTTAAGCAGGTAATATTCAAGGGTGAATTTATGGTATCACTGGTCATGTCATCTGCCATGGCATTTTCTTGTATAAAAACCGTAGAAAAAAAGTCATTCAGCAGGTTGGCTTTACCCTCATCCCCCTCCACCATTTCACCAAGACTATTTTTAAGGGGGCCAACACTATCGCTTTTCAGTTTTTTACTATTTATGTAGTTAAAGAATATTTTAGGATTATTTTTACTTTCTCTCGCAATGAGTCTCTCTGTCTCAAACTTAGCTAACTTAATTTGCTTTTTACATATTTTATTTAATTTTCTATAATTATATAATGCCTCATCTGATTATAATGCCTGATTATAATATCAGGGCAAGAATTATATTATTCAGATAATAATTCAGAACAATCGTATTAATCTCACTGCATAAATTATAATCTCATCGCAAGAATTATAATCTCAGGATACAGATAATATAAGAAACATAGACAGAAAATAGCGTGAAAGAATACAATATGCAGAATGTAACTAAGCGTGGCGCTGGTGTTTCCCTGATCCCTCACTGAAATCCAGGCTGGGTCACACAGATTAAGGTTAAGTGAGCACACATCGTTTTTTTGCCGCTGCGTTTTTGTGTGTTTTTGGCTGCAAAACATACAAAAACGCAGAAAACGCACCCGTGGCAAAAACGCACTGGTAAAAATTGCATGCGTTTTTACCGCGTTTCGGTGCGTTTTTGGCTGCCTTTTGCTATGTTTTTGATCTCTGCGTTTTGCTGCATTTTTCCAATGCATTGCATGGGTGGAAAACGCAGTAAAACGCAGGAAAGAATTGACATGTCCATTTTTTTTTAAGCTCAAAACGCAGCTAAGAAAAAAAATTGTGTGTGGACAGGAAAAATGAAAACTCATAGACTTTCCTGGGGAAGCAAAGCCATGCAGTTTGGAGCCCAAAAACGCACCCGAAAAACACGCAAAAACGCTCAGTGCGTACATAGCCTAAGGCGGTGTTCACACAGCGCGCTTCCACCAGGTTTTTGCTGCTTTTTTTATACAACTAAGAAGCTGTTTTCCAGAATCAGCAGAGGCCGTTAGATGTCAGAAATCTTTGTTTTCTGGCAGAATTTGAGACTTTCAGGGTCTGTGAAATCTGCAGGAGTCAAATTCTTTTATTTTCACCCATAGAAAGCAGCGAGAAAGTGCAAAGATGCTGCAAAAACCCGCAGCTGGTGGCTTTCCTGCACTTCTGGGGAATATGTGCTGTGAACAAAACACACTGCAATAAATGGTAGAAAAACGCCGGAAAACTTGTGTTTTGAAGGCAGCGTTTTATCTACCAGGAGAGCAGAAAAAAAAGGCAGCAAACCCCTGTGCATGTGACCACAGCCCACCCTCGTGTCCCGGCGGCCCGGGGTCACTCATATCTTTTCTCAGACTGATGATCTGTGATCGGCTTCACAGGTTGTGATACACCTGATTCTGCGCATACGATGATCGGCTCCACAGCAGCGACACTAAGGCGGGCTTTACACGCTGCGACATCGCTACCGATATATCGTCGGGGTCACGTCGTTAGTGACGCACATCCGGCGCCGGTAGCGACATCGCAATGTGTAAATCCTAGGTGCGACGATCAACTAGCGCAAAAGCGTAGAAAATCGCTGATCTGTGACACGTCGGTCATTTTCATAATGTCGCACCTGCTGCAGCGCACATCGCTGAGTATGACACCACAGGAACGACAAACATCTCCTTACCTGCCTCCACCGGCAATGAGGAAGGAAGGAGGTGGGCGGGATGTTACGTCCCGCTCATCTCCGCCCCTCCGCTGCTATTGGCCGGCCGCTTAGTGACGCCGCTGTGACGTTGCTGTGATGCCGAACGCACCTCCCCCTTGAAGGAGGGATTGTTCGGCGGTCACTGCAAATTCGCTGACCAGGTATGTGCGTGTGACGCTGCCGTAGCGATAATGTTCACTGCGGCAGCGAGCACCAAATATCGCATGTACAAAGGGGACGGGTGCTATCGCGCTGGACATTGCTAGCGATGTTGCAGCATGTAAAGCCCGCCTAATGGGCCAGACTAAAGCCTTCACGAGGCGCTGATGCACGCTCCGATCCCGCTGCAGTAATGGACATTTAGGGGTCTTTATGCTGCGTGTGACACTATTTGCATTCCCAGCTGATTAATAAGCTGTTAATGGTGCAGCCGCCTCGGTCCTTGTATTTGCACAGCACAACTTTACGATCCCCAGTTTTCGCCTACCAGGAGGTCTTACAGCTCGCTCCGATCTGACGGCACAGGGGAATGATTGCTCGCTCCGATCTGACGGCACAGGGGAATGATTGCTCGCTCCAATCTGACAGCACAGGGGAATGATTGCTCGCTCCGACCTGACGGCACAGGGGAATGATTGCTCGCTCCGATCTGACGGCACAGGGGAATGATTGCTCACTCCGATCTGACGGCACAGGGGAATGATTGCTCACTCTGATCTGATGGCACAGGGGACTGATTGCTCGCTCCGATCTGACAGCACAGGGGAATGATTGCTCGCTCCGATCTGACGGCACAGGGGAATGATTGCTCGCTCCGATCTGACGGCACAGGGGAACGATTGCTCGCTCCGATCTGACGGCACAGGGGAATGATTGCTCGCTCCGATCTGATGGCTCAGGGGAATGATTGCTCGCTCCGATCTGATAGCACAGGGGAATGATTGCTCGCTCCGATCTGACAGCACAGGGGAATGATTGCTCGCTCCGATCTGACGGCACAGGGGAATGATTGCTCGCTCCGATCTGATGGCACAGGGGAATGATTGCTCGCTCCAATCTGACGCCATAGAGCAATGATTGCTCGCTCCGATCTGACGGCACAGGGGAATGATTGCTCGCTCCGATCTGACAGCACAGGGGAATGATTGCTCGCTCCGATCTGACAGCACAGGGGAATGATTGCTCGCTCCAATCTGACGGCACAGGGGAATGATTACTCGCTCCAATCTGACGGCACAGGGGAATGATTGCTCGCTCCGATCTGACAGCAAAGGGGAATGTTTGCTCGCTCCGATCTGACGGCACAGGGGAATGATTGCTCGCTCTGATCTGACGGCACAGGGGAATGATTGCTCGCTCCGATCTGATGGCACAGGGGAATGATTGCTCGCTCCGATCTGACGGCACAGGGGAATGATTGCTTGCTGCGATCTGACGGCACAGGGGAATGAATGCTCGCTCCGATCTGACGGCACAGGGGAATGATTGCTCACTCCGATCTGACGACACAGGGGAATGAATGCTCGCTCCAATCTGACAGCACAGGGGAATGATTGCTCGCTACGATCTGACGGCACAGGGGAATGATTGCTCGCTCCGATCTGACGGCACAGGGGAATGAATGCTCGCTCCGATCTGACGGCACAGGGGAATGATTGCTCGCTCCGATCTGACAGCACAGGGGAATGATTGCTCACTGCGATCTGACGGCACATGGGAATGATTGCTCGCTCCGATCTGACGGCACAGGGGAATGATTGCTCGCTGCAATCTGACAGCACAGGGGAATGTTTGCTCGCTCCGATCTGACGGCACAGGGGAATGATTGCTCGCTCCGATCTGACGGCAAAGGGGAATGATTGCTCACTCTGATCTGACGGCACAGGGGAATGATTGCTCGCTCCGATCTGACGGCACAGGAGAATGATTGCTCGCTCCGATCTGACGGCACAGGGGAATGTTTGCTCGCTCCGATCTGACGGCACAGGGGAATGATTGCACGCTCTGATCTGACGGCACAGGGGAATGATTGCTCGCTCCGATCTGATGGCACAGGGGAATGATTGCTCGCTCCGATCTGACGGCACAGGGGAATGATTGCTTGCTGCGATCTGACGGCACAGGGGAATGAATGCTCGCTCCGATCTGACGGCACAGGGGAATGATTGCTCACTCCGATCTGACGACACAGGGGAATGAATGCTCGCTCCAATCTGACAGCACAGGGGAATGATTGCTCGCTACGATCTGACGGCACAGGGGAATGATTGCTCGCTCCGATCTGACGGCACAGGGGAATGAATGCTCGCTCCGATCTGACGGCACAGGGGAATGATTGCTCGCTCCGATCTGACAGCACAGGGGAATGATTGCTCACTGCGATCTGACGGCACATGGGAATGATTGCTCGCTCCGATCTGACAGCACAGGGGAATGATTGCTCGCTGCAATCTGACAGCACAGGGGAATGATTGCTCGCTCCGATCTGACGGCACAGGGGAATGATTGCTCGCTCCGATCTGACGGCAAAGGGGAATGATTGCTCACTCTGATCTGACGGCACAGGGGAATGATTGCTCGCTCCGATCTGACGGCACAGGGGAATGATTGCTCGCTCCGATCTGACGGCACAGGGGAATGATTGCTCGCTCCGATCTAACGGCACAGGGGAATGATTGCTCACTCCGATCTGACGGCACAGGGGAATGATTGCTCGCTCCGATCTGACGGCACAGGGGAATGATTGCTCGCTCCGATCTGACAGCACAGGGGAATGATTGCTCGCTCCGATCTGACGGCACAGGGGAATGATTGCTCACTGCGATCTGACGGCACATGGGAATGATTGCTCGCTCCGATCTGACGGCACAGGGGAATGATTGCTCGCTGCAATCTGACAACACAGGGGAATGATTGCTCGCTCCGATCTGACGGCACAGGGGAATGATTGCTCGCTCCGATCTGACGGCACAGGGGAATGATTGCTCGCTCCGATCTGACGGCACATGGGAATGATTGCTCGCTCCGATATGACGGCACAGGGGAATGATTGCTCGCTCCGATCTGACGGCACATGGGAATGATTGCTCGCTCCGATCTGACGGCACAGGGGAATGATTGCTCGCTCCGATCTGACAGCACAGAGGAATGATTGCTCGCTGCGATCTGACGGCACATGGGAATGATTGCTCGCTCCGATCTGACAGCACAGAGGAATGATTGCTCGCTGCGATCTGACGGCACATGGGAATGATTGCTCGCTCCGATCTGACGGCACAGAGCAATGATTGCTCGCTCCGATCTGACGGCACATGGGAATGATTGCTCGCTCCGATCTGACGGCACAGGGGAATGATTGCTCGCTCCGATCTGACAGCACAGAGGAATGATTGCTCGCTGCGATCTGACGGCACATGGGAATGATTGCTCACTCCAATCTGACGGCACAGAGAAATGATTGCTCGCTCCGATCTAACGGCACAGGGGAATGATTGCTCACTCCGATCTGACGGCACAGGGGAATGATTGCTTGCTCCGATCTGACGGCACAGGGGAATGATTGCTCGCTCCGATCTGACAGCACAGGGGAATGATTGCTCGCTGCGATCTGACGGCACAGGGGAATAATTGCTCGCTCCGATCTGACGGCACAGGGGAATGATTGCTCGCTCCGATCTGATGGCACAGGGGAATGATTGCTCGCTGCGATCTGACAGCACAGGGGAATGATTGCTCGCTGCGATCTGACGGCACAGGGGAATGATTGCTCGCTCCGATCTGACGGCACAGGGGAATGATTGCTCGCTCCGATCTGACGGCACAGGGGAATGATTGCTCGCTCCGATCTGATGGCACAGGGGAATGATTGCTCGCTCCAATCTGACGGCACAGGGGAATGATTGCTCGCTCCAATCTGACGGCACAGGGGAATGATTGCTCGCTGCGATCTGACGGCACATGGGAATGATTGCTCACTCCGATCTGACGGCACAGGGGAATGATTGCTCGCTCCGATCTGACGGCACAGGGGAATGATTGCTCACTCCGATCTGACGGCACAGGGGAATGATTGCTCACTCCGATCTGACGGCACAGGGGAATGATTGCTCGCTCCGATCTGACGGCTAAGAGCAATGATTGCTCGCTGCGATCTGACAGCACAGGGGAATGATTGCTCGCTCCGATCTGACGGCACAGGGGAATGATTGCTCGCTCCGATCTGACGGCACAGGGGAATGATTGCTCGCTCCGATTTTACGGCACAGGGGAATGATTGCTCGCTCTGATCTGATGGCACAGAGGAATGATTGCTCGCTCCGATCTGACAGCACAGGGGAATGTTTGCTCGCTCCGATCTGACGGCACAGGGGATTGATTGCTCGCTCTGATCTGACGGCACAGGGGAATGATTGCTCGCTCCGATCTGATGGCACAGGGGAATGATTGCTCGCTCCGATCTGACGGCACAGGGGAATGATTGCTTGCTGCGATCTGACGGCACAGGGGAATGAATGCTCGCTCCGATCTGACGGCACAGGGGAATGATTGCTCACTCCGATCTGACGACACAGGGGAATGAATGCTCGCTCCAATCTGACAGCACAGGGGAATGATTGCTCGCTACGATCTGACGGCACAGGGGAATGATTGCTCGCTCCGATCTGACGGCACAGGGGAATGAATGCTCGCTCCGATCTGACGGCACAGGGGAATGATTGCTCGCTCCGATCTGACAGCACAGGGGAATGATTGCTCACTGCGATCTGACGGCACATGGGAATGATTGCTCGCTCCGATCTGACGGCACAGGGGAATGATTGCTCGCTGCAATCTGACAGCACAGGGGAATGATTGCTCGCTCCGATCTGACGGCACAGGGGAATGATTGCTCGCTCCGATCTGACGGCAAAGGGGAATGATTGCTCACTCTGATCTGACGGCACAGGGGAATGATTGCTCGCTCCGATCTGACGGCACAGGGGAATGATTGCTCGCTCCGATCTGACGGCACAGGGGAATGATTGCTCGCTCCGATCTAACGGCACAGGGGAATGATTGCTCACTCCGATCTGACGGCACAGGGGAATGATTGCTCGCTCCGATCTGACGGCACAGGGGAATGAATGCTCGCTCCGATCTGACAGCACAGGGGAATGATTGCTCGCTCCGATCTGACGGCACAGGGGAATGATTGCTCACTGCGATCTGACGGCACATGGGAATGATTGCTCGCTCCGATCTGACGGCACAGGGGAATGATTGCTCGCTGCAATCTGACAACACAGGGGAATGATTGCTCGCTCCGATCTGACGGCACAGGGGAATGATTGCTCGCTCCGATCTGACGGCACAGGGGAATGATTGCTTGCTGCGATCTGACGGCACAGGGGAATGAATGCTCGCTCCGATCTGACGGCACAGGGGAATGATTGCAAACTCCGATCTGACGACACAGGGGAATGAATGCTCGCTCCAATCTGACAGCACAGGGGAATGATTGCTCGCTACGATCTGACGGCACAGGGGAATGATTGCTCGCTCCGATCTGACGGCACAGGGGAATGAATGCTCGCTCCGATCTGACGGCACAGGGGAATGATTGCTCGCTCCGATCTGACAGCACAGGGGAATGATTGCTCACTGCGATCTGATGGCACATGGGAATGATTGCTCGCTCCGATCTGACGGCACAGGGGAATGATTGCTCGCTGCAATCTGACAGCACAGGGGAATGATTGCTCGCTCCGATCTGACGGCACAGGGGAATGATTGCTCGCTCCGATCTGACGGCAAAGGGGAATGATTGCTTACTCTGATCTGACGGCACAGGGGAATGATTGCTTGCTGCGATCTGACGGCACAGGGGAATGAATGCTCGCTCCGATCTGACGGCACAGGGGAATGATTGCAAACTCCGATCTGACGACACAGGGGAATGAATGCTCGCTCCAATCTGACAGCACAGGGGAATGATTGCTCGCTACGATCTGACGGCACAGGGGAATGATTGCTCGCTCCGATCTGACGGCACAGGGGAATGAATGCTCGCTCCGATCTGACGGCACAGGGGAATGATTGCTCGCTCCGATCTGACGGCACAGGGGAATGATTGCTCGCTCCGATTTTACGGCACAGGGGAATGATTGCTCGCTCTGATCTGATGGCACAGAGGAATGATTGCTCGCTCCGATCTGACAGCACAGGGGAATGTTTGCTCGCTCCGATCTGACGGCACAGGGGATTGATTGCTCGCTCTGATCTGACGGCACAGGGGAATGATTGCTCACTGCGATCTGACGGCACATGGGAATGATTGCTCGCTCCGATCTGACGGCACAGGGGAATGATTGCTCGCTGCAATCTGACAGCACAGGGGAATGATTGCTCGCTCCGATCTGACGGCACAGGGGAATGATTGCTCGCTCCGATCTGACGGCAAAGGGGAATGATTGCTCACTCTGATCTGACGGCACAGGGGAATGATTGCTCGCTCCGATCTGACGGCACAGGGGAATGATTGCTCGCTCCGATCTGACGGCACAGGGGAATGATTGCTCGCTCCGATCTAACGGCACAGGGGAATGATTGCTCACTCCGATCTGACGGCACAGGGGAATGATTGCTCGCTCCGATCTGACGGCACAGGGGAATGATTGCTCGCTCCGATCTGACAGCACAGGGGAATGATTGCTCGCTCCGATCTGACGGCACAGGGGAATGATTGCTCACTGCGATCTGACGGCACATGGGAATGATTGCTCGCTCCGATCTGACGGCACAGGGGAATGATTGCTCGCTGCAATCTGACAACACAGGGGAATGATTGCTCGCTCCGATCTGACGGCACAGGGGAATGATTGCTCGCTCCGATCTGACGGCACAGGGGAATGATTGCTTGCTGCGATCTGACGGCACAGGGGAATGAATGCTCGCTCCGATCTGACGGCACAGGGGAATGATTGCAAACTCCGATCTGACGACACAGGGGAATGAATGCTCGCTCCAATCTGACAGCACAGGGGAATGATTGCTCGCTACGATCTGACGGCACAGGGGAATGATTGCTCGCTCCGATCTGACGGCACAGGGGAATGAATGCTCGCTCCGATCTGACGGCACAGGGGAATGATTGCTCGCTCCGATCTGACAGCACAGGGGAATGATTGCTCACTGCGATCTGACGGCACATGGGAATGATTGCTCGCTCCGATCTGACGGCACAGGGGAATGATTGCTCGCTGCAATCTGACAGCACAGGGGAATGATTGCTCGCTCCGATCTGACGGCACAGGGGAATGATTGCTCGCTCCGATCTGACGGCAAAGGGGAATGATTGCTTACTCTGATCTGACGGCACAGGGGAATGATTGCTTGCTGCGATCTGACGGCACAGGGGAATGAATGCTCGCTCCGATCTGACGGCACAGGGGAATGTTTGCAAACTCCGATCTGACGACACAGGGGAATGAATGCTCGCTCCAATCTGACAGCACAGGGGAATGATTGCTCGCTACGATCTGACGGCACAGGGGAATGATTGCTCGCTCCGATCTGACGGCACAGGGGAATGAATGCTCGCTCCGATCTGACGGCACAGGGGAATGATTGCTCGCTCCGATCTGACGGCACAGGGGAATGATTGCTCGCTCCGATTTTACGGCACAGGGGAATGATTGCTCGCTCTGATCTGATGGCACAGAGGAATGATTGCTCGCTCCGATCTGACAGCACAGGGGAATGTTTGCTCGCTCCGATCTGACGGCACAGGGGATTGATTGCTCGCTCTGATCTGACGGCACAGGGGAATGATTGCTCGCTCCGATCTGATGGCACAGGGGAATGATTGCTCGCTCCGATCTGACGGCACAGGGGAATGATTGCTTGCTGCGATCTGACGGCACAGGGGAATGAATGCTCGCTCCGATCTGACGGCACAGGGGAATGATTGCTCACTCCGATCTGACGACACAGGGGAATGAATGCTCGCTCCAATCTGACAGCACAGGGGAATGATTGCTCGCTACGATCTGACGGCACAGGGGAATGATTGCTCGCTCCGATCTGACGGCACAGGGGAATGAATGCTCGCTCCGATCTGACGGCACAGGGGAATGATTGCTCGCTCCGATCTGACAGCACAGGGGAATGATTGCTCACTGCGATCTGACGGCACATGGGAATGATTGCTTGCTCCGATCTGACGGCAAAGGGGAATGATTGCTCACTCTGATCTGACGGCACAGGGGAATGATAGCTCGCTCCGATCTGACGGCACAGGGGAATGATTGCTCGCTCCGATCTGACGGCACAGGGGAATGAATGCTCGCTCCGATCTGACGGCACAGGGGAATGATTGCTCGCTCCGATCTGACAGCACAGGGGAATGATTGCTCACTGCGATCTGACGGCACATGGGAATGATTGCTTGCTCCGATCTGACGGCAAAGGGGAATGATTGCTCACTCTGATCTGACGGCACAGGGGAATGATAGCTCGCTCCGATCTGACGGCACAGGGGAATGATTGCTCGCTCCGATCTGACGGCACAGGGGAATGATTGCTCGCTCCGATCTAACGGCACAGGGGAATGATTGCTCACTCCGATCAGACGGCACAGGGGAATGATTGCTCGCTCCGATCTGACGGCACAGGGGAATGATTGCTCGCTCCGATCTGACAGCACAGGGGAATGATTGCTCGCTTTGATCTGACGGCACAGGGGAATGATTGCTCACTGCGATCTGACGGCACATGGGAATGATTGCTCGCTCCGATCTGACGGCACAGGGGAATGATTGCTCGCTGCAATCTGACAACACAGGGGAATGATTGCTCGCTCCGATCTGACGGCACAGGGGAATGATTGCTCGCTCCGATCTGACGGCACAGGGGAATGATTGCTTGCTGCGATCTGACGGCACAGGGGAATGAATGCTCGCTCCGATCTGACGGCACAGGGGAATGATTGCAAACTCCGATCTGACGACACAGGGGAATGAATGCTCGCTCCAATCTGAAAGCACAGGGGAATGATTGCTCGCTACGATCTGACGGCACAGGGGAATGATTGCTCGCTCCGATCTGACGGCACAGGGGAATGAATGCTCGCTCCGATCTGACGGCACAGGGGAATGATTGCTCGCTCCGATCTGACAGCACAGGGGAATGATTGCTCACTGCGATCTGACGGCACATGGGAATGATTGCTCGCTCCGATCTGACGGCACAGGGGAATGATTGCTCGCTGCAATCTGACAGCACAGGGGAATGATTGCTCGCTCCGATCTGACGGCACAGGGGAATGATTGCTCGCTCCGATCTGACGGCAAAGGGGAATGATTGCTCACTCTGATCTGACGGCACAGGGGAATGATTGCTCGCTCCGATCTGACGGCACAGGGGAATGATTGCTCGCTCCGATCTGACGGCACAGGGGAATGATTGCTCACTCCGATCTGACGGCACAGGGGAATGATTGCTCGCTCCGATCTGACGGCACAGGGGAATGATTGCTCGCTCCGATCTGACGGCACAGGGGAATGATTGCTCGCTCCGATCTGACGGCACAGGGGAATGATTGCTCGCTCCGATCTGACGGCACATGGGAATGATTGCTCGCTCCGATCTGATGGCACAGGGGAATGATTGCTCGCTCCGATCTGACGGTACAGGGGAATGATTGCTCGCTCCGATCTGACGGCACAGGGGAATGATTGCTCGCTCCCATCTGACGGCACAGGGGAATGATTGCTCGCTCCGATCTGATGGCACAGGGGAATGATTGCTCGCTCCGATCTGACGGCACAGGGGAATGATTGCTCGCTCCGATCTGACGGCACAGGGGAACGATTGCTCGCTCCGATCTGACGGCAGAGGGGAATGATTGCTCACTCTGATCTGACGGCACAGGGGAATGATTGCTCGCTCCGATCTGACAGCACAGGGGAATGATTGCTCGCTCCGATCTGACGGCAGAGGGGAATGATTGTTCACTCTGATCTGACGGCACAGGGGAATGATTGCTCACTCTGATCTGACAGCACAGAGGAATGATTGCTCGCTGCGATCTGACGGCACATGGGAATGATTGTTCACTCCGATCTGACGACACAGGGGAATGAATGCTCGCTCCAATCTGACAGCACAGGGGAATGATTGCTCGCTACGATCTGACGGCACAGGGGAATGATTGCTCGCTCCGATCTGACGGCACAGGGGAATGAATGCTCGCTCCGATCTGACGGCACAGGGGAATGATTGCTCGCTCCGATCTGACAGCACAGGGGAATGATTGCTCACTGCGATCTGACGGCACATGGGAATGATTGCTCGCTCCGATCTGACGGCACAGGGGAATGATTGCTCGCTGCAATCTGACAGCACAGGGGAATGATTGCTCGCTCCGATCTGACGGCACAGGGGAATGATTGCTCGCTCCGATCTGACGGCAAAGGGGAATGATTGCTCACTCTGATCTGACGGCACAGGGGAATGATTGCTCGCTCCGATCTGACGGCACAGGGGAATGATTGCTCGCTCCGATCTGACGGCACAGGGGAATGATTGCTCGCTCCGATCTGACGGCACATGGGAATGATTGCTCGCTCCGATCTGACGGCACAGGGGAATGATTGCTCGCTCCGATCTGACGGCACATGGGAATGATTGCTCGCTCCGATCTGACGGCACAGGGGAATGATTGCTCGCTCCGATCTGACAGCACAGAGGAATGATTGCTCGCTGCGATCTGACGGCACATGGGAATGATTGCTCGCTCCGATCTGACAGCACAGAGGAATGATTGCTCGCTGCGATCTGACGGCACATGGGAATGATTGCTCGCTCCGATCTGACGGCACAGAGCAATGATTGCTCGCTCCGATCTGACGGCACATGGAAATGATTGCTCGCTCCAATCTGACGGCACAGGGAAATGATTGCTCGCTCCGATCTAACGGCACAGGGGAATGATTGCTCACTCCGATCTGACGGCACAGGGGAATGATTGCTTGCTCCGATCTGACGGCACAGGGGAATGATTGCTCGCTCCGATCTGACAGCACAGGGGAATGATTGCTAGCTGCGATCTGACGGCACAGGGGAATAATTGCTCGCTCCGATCTGACGGCACAGGGGAATGATTGCTCGCTCTGATCTGATGGCACAGGGGAATGATTGTTCGCTGCGATCTGACAGCACAGGGGAATGATTGCTCGCTGCGATCTGACGGCACAGGGGAATGATTGCTCGCTCCGATCTGACGGCACAGGGGAATGATTGCTCGCTCCGATCTGACGGCACAGGGGAATGATTGCTCGCTCCGATCTGATGGCACAGGGGAATGATTGCTCGCTCCAATCTGACGGCACAGGGGAATGATTGCTCGCTCCAATCTGACGGCACAGGGGAATGATTGCTCGCTGCGATCTGACGGCACATGGGAATGATTGCTCACTCCGATCTGACGGCACAGGGGAATGATTGCTCACTCCGATCTGACGGCACAGGGGAATGATTGCTCACTCCGATCTGACGGCACAGGGGAATGATTGCTCACTCCGATCTGACGGCACAGGGGAATGATTGCTCGCTCCGATCTGACGGCTAAGAGCAATGATTGCTCGCTGCGATCTGACAGCACAGGGGAATGATTGCTCGCTCCGATCTGACGGCACAGGGGAATGATTGCTCGCTCCGATCTGACGGCACAGGGGAATGATTGCTCGCTCCGATTTTACGGCACAGGGGAATGATTGCTCGCTCTGATCTGATGGCACAGAGGAATGATTGCTCGCTCCGATCTGACAGCACAGGGGAATGTTTGCTCGCTCCGATCTGACGGCACAGGGAAATGATTGCTCGCTCTGATCTGACGGCACAGGGGAATGATTGCTCGCTCCGATCTGATGGCACAGGGGAATGATTGCTCGCTCCGATCTGACGGCACAGGGGAATGATTGCTTGCTGCGATCTGACGACACAGGGGAATGAATGCTCGCTCCAATCTGACAGCACAGGGGAATGATTGCTCGCTACGATCTGACGGCACAGGGGAATGATTGCTCGCTCCGATCTGACGGCACAGGGGAATGAATGCTCGCTCCGATCTGACGGCACAGGGGAATGATTGCTCGCTCCGATCTGACAGCACAGGGGAATGATTGCTCACTGCGATCTGACGGCACATGGGAATGATTGCTCGCTCCGATCTGACGGCACAGGGGAATGATTGCTCGCTGCAATCTGACAGCACAGGGGAATGATTGCTCGCTCCGATCTGACGGCACAGGGGAATGATTGCTCGCTCCGATCTGACGGCAAAGGGGAATGATTGCTCACTCTGATCTGACGGCACAGGGGAATGATTGCTCGCTCCGATCTGACGGCACAGGGGAATGATTGCTCGCTCCGATCTGACGGCACAGGGGAATGATTGCTCGCTCCGATCTAACGGCACAGGGGAATGATTGCTCACTCCGATCTGACGGCACAGGGGAATGATTGCTCGCTCCGATCTGACGGCACAGGGGAATGATTGCTCGCTCCGATCTGACAGCACAGGGGAATGATTGCTCGCTCCGATCTGACGGCACAGGGGAATGATTGCTCACTGCGATCTGACGGCACATGGGAATGATTGCTCGCTCCGATCTGACGGCACAGGGGAATGATTGCTCGCTGCAATCTGACAACACAGGGGAATGATTGCTCGCTCCGATCTGACGGCACAGGAGAATGATTGCTCGCTCCGATCTGACGGCACAGGGGAATGATTGCTTGCTGCGATCTGACGGCACAGGGGAATGAATGCTCGCTCCGATCTGACGGCACAGGGGAATGATTGCTCACTCCGATCTGACGACACAGGGGAATGAATGCTCGCTCCAATCTGACAGCACAGGGGAATGATTGCTCGCTACGATCTGACGGCACAGGGGAATGATTGCTCGCTCCGATCTGACGGCACAGGGGAATGAATGCTCGCTCCGATCTGACGACACAGGGGAATGATTGCTCGCTCCGATCTGACAGCACAGGGGAATGATTGCTCACTGCGATCTGACGGCACATGGGAATGATTGCTCGCTCCGATCTGACGGCACAGGGGAATGATTGCTCGCTGCAATCTGACAGCACAGGGGAATGATTGCTCGCTCCGATCTGACGGCACAGGGGAATGATTGCTCGCTCCGATCTGACGGCAAAGGGGAATGATTGCTCACTCTGATCTGACGGCACAGGGGAATGATTGCTCGCTCCGATCTGACGGCACAGGGGAATGATTGCTCGCTCCGATCTGACGGCACAGGGGAATGATTGCTCGCTCCGATCTAACGGCACAGGGGAATGATTGCTCACTCCGATCTGACGGCACAGGGGAATGATTGCTCGCTCCGATCTGACGGCACAGGGGAATGATTGCTCGCTCCGATCTGACGGCACAGGGGAATGATTGCTCGCTCCGATCTGACGGCACAGGGGAATGATTGCTCACTGCGATCTGACGGCACATGGGAATGATTGCTCGCTCCGATCTGACGGCACAGGGGAATGATTGCTCGCTGCAATCTGACAACACAGGGGAATGATTGCTCGCTCCGATCTGACGGCACAGGGGAATGATTGCTCGCTCCGATCTGACGGCACAGGGGAATGATTGCTCGCTCCGATCTGACGGCACATGGGAATGATTGCTCGCTCCGATCTGATGGCACAGGGGAATGATTGCTCGCTCCGATCTGACGGTACAGGGGAATGATTGCTCGCTCCGATCTGACGGCACAGGGGAATGATTGCTCGCTCCGATCTGACGGCACAGGGGAATGATTGCTCGCTCCGATCTGATGGCACAGGGGAATGATTGCTCGCTCCGATCTGACGGCACAGGGGAATGATTGCTCGCTCCGATCTGACGGCACAGGGGAACGATTGCTCGCTCCGATCTGACGGCAGAGGGGAATGATTGCTCACTCTGATCTGACGGCACAGGGGAATGATTGCTCGCTCCGATCTGACAGCACAGGGGAATGATTGCTCGCTCCGATCTGACGGCAGAGGGGAATGATTGTTCACTCTGATCTGACGGCACAGGGGAATGATTGCTCACTCTGATCTGACGGCACAGGGGAATGATTGCTCGCTCCGATCTGACAGCACAGGGGAATGATTGCTCGCTCCGATCTGACAGGACAGGGGAATGATTGCTCGCTCCGATCTGACGGCACAGGGGAATGATTGCTCGCTCCGATCTGACAGCACAGGGGAATGATTGCTCGCTCCGATCTGACGGCACAGGGGAATGATTGCTCGCTCCGATCTGACGGCACAGGGGAATGATTGCTCGCTCCGATCTGACGGCACAGGGGAATGATTGCTCGCTCCGATCTGACGGCACAGGGGAATGATTGCTCGCTCCGATCTGACAGCACAGGGGAATGATTGCTCGCTCCGATCTGACGGCACAGGGGAATGATTGCTCGCTCCGATCTGACGGCACAGGGGAATGATTGCTCGCTCCGATCTGACAGCACAGGGGAATGATTGCTCGCTCCGATCTGACGGCACAGGGGAATGATTGCTCGCTCCGATCTGACGGCACAGGGGAATGATTGCTCACTCCGATCTGACGGCACAGGGGAATGATTGCTCACTCTGATCTGATGGCACAGGGGAATGA
Organism: Anomaloglossus baeobatrachus; assembly: GCF_048569485.1. Classification (NCBI taxonomy): domain Eukaryota; kingdom Metazoa; phylum Chordata; class Amphibia; order Anura; family Aromobatidae; genus Anomaloglossus; species Anomaloglossus baeobatrachus. Next base: position 5,988,900 of record NC_134355.1, on the reverse strand, counting down.
TTGCTCGCTCCGATCTGACAGCACAGGGGAATGATTGCTCGCTCCGATCTGACGGCACAGGGGAACGATTGCTCGCTCCGATCTGACGGCACAGGGGAACGATTGCTCGCTCCGATCTGACGGCACAGGGGAATGATTGCTCGCTCCGATCTGATGGCTCAGGGGAATGATTGCTCGCTCCGATCTGACAGCACAGGGGAATGATTGCTCGCTCCGATCTGACAGCACAGGGGAATGATTGCTCGCTCCGATCTGACGGCACAGGGGAATGATTGCTCGCTCCGATCTGATGGCACAGGGGAATGATTGCTCGCTCCAATCTGACGGCATAGAGCAATGATTGCTCGCTCCGATCTGACGGCACAGGGGAATGATTGCTCGCTCCGATCTGACAGCACAGGGGAATGATTGCTCGCTCCGATCTGACAGCACAGGGGAATGATTGCTCGCTCCAATCTGACGGCACAGGGGAATGATTACTCGCTCCAATCTGACGGCACAGGGGAATGATTGCTCGCTCCGATCTGACAGCACAGGGGAATGTTTGCTCGCTCCGATCTGACGGCACAGGGGAATGATTGCTCGCTCTGATCTGACGGCACAGGGGAATGATTGCTCGCTCCGATCTGATGGCACAGGGGAATGATTGCTCGCTCCGATCTGACGGCACAGGGGAATGATTGCTTGCTGCGATCTGACGGCACAGGGGAATGAATGCTCGCTCCGATCTGACGGCACAGGGGAATGATTGCTCACTCCGATCTGACGACACAGGGGAATGAATGCTCGCTCCAATCTGACAGCACAGGGGAATGATTGCTCGCTACGATCTGACGGCACAGGGGAATGATTGCTCGCTCCGATCTGACGGCACAGGGGAATGAATGCTCGCTCCGATCTGACGGCACAGGGGAATGATTGCTCGCTCCGATCTGACAGCACAGGGGAATGATTGCTCACTGCGATCTGACGGCACATGGGAATGATTGCTCGCTCCGATCTGATGGCACAGGGGAATGATTTCTCGCTCCGATCTGACGGCACAGGGGAATGATTGCTCGCTCCGATCTGACGGCACAGGGGAACGATTGCTCGCTCCGATCTGACGGCAGAGGGGAATGATTGCTCACTCTGATCTGACGGCACAGGGGAATGATTGCTCGCTCCGATCTGACAGCACAGGGGAATGATTGCTCGCTCCGATCTGACGGCAGAGGGGAATGATTGTTCACTCTGATCTGACGGCACAGGGGAATGATTGCTCACTCTGATCTGACAGCACAGAGGAATGATTGCTCGCTGCGATCTGACGGCACATGGGAATGATTGTTCACTCCGATCTGACGACACAGGGGAATGAATGCTCGCTCCAATCTGACAGCACAGGGGAATGATTGCTCGCTACGATCTGACGGCACAGGGGAATGATTGCTCGCTCCGATCTGACGGCACAGGGGAATGAATGCTCGCTCCGATCTGACGGCACAGGGGAATGATTGCTCGCTCCGATCTGACAGCACAGGGGAATGATTGCTCACTGCGATCTGACGGCACATGGGAATGATTGCTCGCTCCGATCTGACGGCACAGGGGAATGATTGCTCGCTGCAATCTGACGGCACATGGGAATGATTGCTCGCTCCGATCTGACGGCACAGGGGAATGATTGCTCGCTGCAATCTGACAGCACAGGGGAATGATTGCTCGCTCCGATCTGACGGCACAGGGGAATGATTGCTCGCTCCGATCTGACGGCACAGGGGAATGATTGCTCGCTCCGATCTAACGGCACAGGGGAATGATTACTCGCTCCAATCTGACGGCACAGGGGAATGATTGCTCGCTCCGATCTGACAGCACAGGGGAATGTTTGCTCGCTCCGATCTGACGGCACAGGGGAATGATTGCTCGCTCTGATCTGACGGCACAGGGGAATGATTGCTCGCTCCGATCTGATGGCACAGGGGAATGATTGCTCGCTCCGATCTGACGGCACAGGGGAATGATTGCTTGCTGCGATCTGACGGCACAGGGGAATGAATGCTCGCTCCGATCTGACGGCACAGGGGAATGATTGCTCACTCCGATCTGACGACACAGGGGAATGAATGCTCGCTCCAATCTGACAGCACAGGGGAATGATTGTTCGCTACGATCTGACGGCACAGGGGAATGATTGCTCGCTCCGATCTGACGGCACAGGGGAATGAATGCTCGCTCCGATCTGACGGCACAGGGGAATGATTGCTCGCTCCGATCTGACAGCACAGGGGAATGATTGCTCACTGCGATCTGACGGCACATGGGAATGATTGCTCGCTCCGATCTAACGGCACAGGGGAATGATTGCTCGCTGCAATCTGACAGCACAGGGGAATGATTGCTCTCTCCGATCTCACGGCACAGGGGAATGATTGCTCGCTCCGATCTGACGGCAAAGGGGAATGATTGCTCACTCTGATCTGACGGCACAGGGGAATGATTGCTCTCTCCGATCTGACGGCACAGGGGAATGATTGCTCGCTCCGATCTGACGGCACAGGGGAATGATTGCTCGCTCCGATCTAACGGCACAGGGGAATGATTGCTCACTCCGATCTGACGGCACAGGGGAATGATTGCTCGCTCCGATCTGACGGCACAGGGGAATGATTGCTCGCTCCGATCTGACAGCACAGGGGAATGATTGCTCGCTCCGATCTGACGGCACAGGGGAATGATTGCTCACTGCGATCTGACGGCACATGGGAATGATTGCTCGCTCCGATCTGACGGCACAGGGGAATGATTGCTCGCTGCAATCTGACAACACAGGGGAATGATTGCTCGCTCCGATCTGACGGCACAGGGGAATGATTGCTCGCTCCGATCTGACGGCACAGGGGAATGATTGCTCGCTCCGATCTGACGGCACATGGGAATGATTGCTCGCTCCGATCTGACGGCACAGGGGAATGATTGCTCGCTCCGATCTGACGGCACATGGGAATGATTGCTCGCTCCGATCTGACGGCACAGGGGAATGATTGCTCGCTCCGATCTGACAGCACAGAGGAATGATTGCTCGCTGCGATCTGACGGCACATGGGAATGATTGCTCGCTCCGATCTGACAGCACAGAGGAATGATTGCTCGCTGCGATCTGACGGCACATGGGAATGATTGCTCGCTCCGATCTGACGGCACAGAGCAATGATTGCTCGCTCCGATCTGACGGCACATGGGAATGATTGCTCGCTCCGATCTGACGGCACAGGGGAATGATTGCTCGCTCCGATCTGACAGCACAGAGGAATGATTGCTCGCTGCGATCTGACGGCACATGGGAATGATTGCTCACTCCAATCTGACGGCACAGGGAAATGATTGCTCGCTCCGATCTAACGGCACAGGGGAATGATTGCTCACTCCGATCTGACGGCACAGGGGAATGATTGCTTGCTCCGATCTGACGGCACAGGGGAATGATTGCTCGCTCCGATCTGACAGCACAGGGGAATGATTGCTCGCTGCGATCTGACGGCACAGGGGAATAATTGCTCGCTCCGATCTGACGGCACAGGGGAATGATTGCTCGCTCCGATCTGATGGCACAGGGGAATGATTGCTCGCTGCGATCTGACAGCACAGGGGAATGATTGCTCGCTGCGATCTGACGGCACAGGGGAATGATTGCTCGCTCCGATCTGACGGCACAGGGGAATGATTGCTCGCTCCGATCTGACGGCACAGGGGAATGATTGCTCGCTCCGATCTGATGGCACAGGGGAATGATTGTTCGCTCCAATCTGACGGCACAGGGGAATGATTGCTCGCTCCAATCTGACGGCACAGGGGAATGATTGCTCGCTGCGATCTGACGGCACATGGGAATGATTGCTCACTCCGATCTGACGGCACAGGGGAATGATTGCTCGCTCCGATCTGACGGCACAGGGGAATGATTGCTCACTCCGATCTGACGGCACAGGGGAATGATTGCTCACTCCGATCTGACGGCACAGTGGAATGATTGCTCGCTCCGATCTGACGGCTAAGAGCAATGATTGCTCGCTGCGATCTGACAGCACAGGGGAATGATTGCTCGCTCCGATCTGACGGCACAGGGGAATGATTGCTCGCTCCGATCTGACGGCACAGGGGAATGATTGCTCGCTCCGATTTTACGGCACAGGGGAATGATTGCTCGCTCTGATCTGATGGCACAAAGGAATGATTGCTCGCTCCGATCTGACAGCACAGGGGAATGTTTTCTCGCTCCGATCTGACGGCACAGGGGAATGATTGCTCGCTCTGATCTGACGGCACAGGGGAATGATTGCTCGCTCCGATCTGATGGCACAGGGGAATGATTGCTCGCTCCGATCTGACGGCACAGGGGAATGATTGCTTGCTGCGATCTGACGGCACAGGGGAATGAATGCTCGCTCCGATCTGACGGCACAGGGGAATGATTGCTCACTCCGATCTGACGACACAGGGGAATGAATGCTCGCTCCAATCTGACAGCACAGGGGAATGATTGCTCGCTACGATCTGACGGCACAGGGGAATGATTGCTCGCTCCGATCTGACGGCACAGGGGAATGAATGCTCGCTCCGATCTGACGGCACAGGGGAATGATTGCTCGCTCCGATCTGACAGCACAGGGGAATGATTGCTCACTGCGATCTGACGGCACATGGGAATGATTGCTCGCTCCGATCTGACGGCACAGGGGAATGATTGCTCGCTGCAATCTGACAGCACAGGGGAATGATTGCTCGCTCCGATCTGACGGCACAGGGGAATGATTGCTCGCTCCGATCTGACGGCAAAGGGGAATGATTGCTCACTCTGATCTGACGGCACAGGGGAATGATTGCTCGCTCCGATCTGACGGCACAGGGGAATGATTGCTCGCTCCGATCTGACGGCACAGGGGAATGATTGCTCGCTCCGATCTAACGGCACAGGGGAATGATTGCTCACTCCGATCTGACGGCACAGGGGAATGATTGCTCGCTCCGATCTGACGGCACAGGGGAATGATTGCTCGCTCCGATCTGACAGCACAGGGGAATGATTGCTCGCTCCGATCTGACGGCACAGGGGAATGATTGCTCACTGCGATCTGACGGCACATGGGAATGATTGCTCGCTCCGATCTGACGGCACAGGGGAATGATTGCTCGCTGCAATCTGACAACACAGGGGAATGATTGCTCGCTCCGATCTGACGGCACAGGGGAATGATTGCTTGCTGCGATCTGACGGCACAGGGGAATGAATGCTCGCTCCGATCTGACGGCACAGGGGAATGATTGCTCACTCCGATCTGACGACACAGGGGAATGAATGCTCGCTCCAATCTGACAGCACAGGGGAATGATTGCTCGCTACGATCTGACGGCACAGGGGAATGATTGCTCGCTCAGATCTGACGGCACAGGGGAATGAATGCTCGCTCCGATCTGACGACACAGGGGAATGAATGCTCGCTCCGATCTGACAGCACAGGGGAATGATTGCTCACTGCGATCTGACGGCACATGGGAATGATTGCTCGCTCCGATCTGACGGCACAGGGGAATGATTGCTCGCTGCAATCTGACAGCACAGGGGAATGATTGCTCGCTCCGATCTGACGGCACAGGGGAATGATTGCTCGCTCCGATCTGACGGCAAAGGGGAATGATTGCTCACTCTGATCTGACGGCACAGGGGAATGATTGCTCGCTCCGATCTGACGGCACAGGGGAATGATTGCTCGCTCCGATCTGACGGCACAGGGGAATGATTGCTCGCTCCGATCTAACGGCACAGGGGAATGATTGCTCACTCCGATCTGACGGCACAGGGGAATGATTGCTCGCTCCGATCTGACGGCACAGGGGAATGATTGCTCGCTCCGATCTGACAGCACAGGGGAATGATTGCTCGCTCCGATCTGACGGCACAGGGGAAAGATTGCTCACTGCTATCTGACGGCACATGGGAATGATTGCTCGCTCCGATCTGACGGCACAGGGGAATGATTGCTCGCTGCAATCTGACAACACAGGGGAATGATTGCTCGCTCCGATCTGACGGCACAGGGGAATGATTGCTCGCTCCGATCTGACGGCACAGGGGAATGATTGCTCGCTCCGATCTGACGGCACATGGGAATGATTGCTCGCTCCGATCTGATGGCACAGGGGAATGATTGCTCGCTCCGATCTGACGGTACAGGGGAATGATTGCTCGCTCCGATCTGACGGTACAGGGGAATGATTGCTCGCTCCGATCTGACGGCACAGGGGAATGATTGCTCGCTCCGATCTGACAGCACAGGGGGATGATTGCTCGCTCCGATCTGACGGCACAGGGGAATGATTGCTCGCTCCGATCTGACGGCACAGGGGAATGATTGCTCGCTCCGATCTGACAGCACAGGGGAATGATTGCTCGCTCCGATCTGACGGCACAGGGGAATGATTGCTCGCTCCGATCTGACGGCACAGGGGAATGATTGCTCGCTCCGATCTGACGGCACAGGGGAATGATTGCTCGCTCCGATCTGACGGCACAGGGGAATGATTGCTCGCTCTGATCTGACGGCACAGGGGAATGATTGCTCGCTCCGATCTGACAGCACAGGGGAATGATTGCTCGCTCCGATCTGACAGCACAGGGGAATGATTGCTCGCTCCGATCTGACGGCACAGGGGAATGATTGCTCGCTCCGATCTGACAGCACAGGGGAATGATTGCTCGCTCCGATCTGACGGCACAGGGGAATGATTGCTCGCTCCGATCTGACGGCACAGGGGAATGATTGCTCACTCCGATCTGACGGCACAGGGGAATGATTGCTCACTCTGATCTGATGGCACAGGGGAATGATTGCTCGCTCCGATCTGACAGCACAGGGGAATGATTGCTCGCTCCGATCTGACGGCACAGGGGAATGATTGCTCGCTCCGATCTGACGGCACAGGGGAACGATTGCTCGCTCCGATCTGACGGCACAGGGGAATGATTGCTCGCTCCGATCTGATGGCTCAGGGGAATGATTGCTCGCTCCGATCTGACAGCACAGGGGAATGATTGCTCGCTCCGATCTGACAGCACAGGGGAATGATTGCTCGCTCCGATCTGACGGCACAGGGGAATGATTGCTCGCTCCGATCTGATGGCACAGGGGAATGATTGCTCGCTCCAATCTGACGGCATAGAGCAATGATTGCTCGCTCCGATCTGACGGCACAGGGGAATGATTGCTCGCTCCGATCTGACAGCACAGGGGAATGATTGCTCGCTCCGATCTGACAGCACAGGGGAATGATTGCTCGCTCCAATCTGACGGCACAGGGGAATGATTACTCGCTCCAATCTGACGGCACAGGGGAATGATTGCTCGCTCCGATCTGACAGCACAGGGGAATGTTTGCTCGCTCCGATCTGACGGCACAGGGGAATGATTGCTCGCTCTGATCTGACGGCACAGGGGAATGATTGCTCGCTCCGATCTGATGGCACAGGGGAATGATTGCTCGCTCCGATCTGACGGCACAGGGGAATGATTGCTTGCTGCGATCTGACGGCACAGGGGAATGAATGCTCGCTCCGATCTGACGGCACAGGGGAATGATTGCTCACTCCGATCTGACGACACAGGGGAATGAATGCTCGCTCCAATCTGACAGCACAGGGGAATGATTGCTCGCTACGATCTGACGGCACAGGGGAATGATTGCTCGCTCCGATCTGACGGCACAGGGGAATGAATGCTCGCTCCGATCTGACGGCACAGGGGAATGATTGCTCGCTCCGATCTGACAGCACAGGGGAATGATTGCTCACTGCGATCTGACGGCACATGGGAATGATTGCTCGCTCCGATCTGACGGCACAGGGGAATGATTGCTCGCTGCAATCTGACAGCACAGGGGAATGATTGCTCGCTCCGATCTGACGGCACAGGTGAATGATTGCTCGCTCCGATCTGACGGCAAAGGGGAATGATTGCTCACTCTGATCTGACGGCACAGGGGAATGATTGCTCGCTCCGATCTGACGGCACAGGGGAATGATTGCTCGCTCCGATCTGACGGCACAGGGGAATGATTGCTCGCTCCGATCTAACGGCACAGGGGAATGATTGCTCACTCCGATCTGACGGCACAGGGGAATGATTGCTCGCTCCGATCTGACGGCACAGGGGAATGATTGCTCGCTCCGATCTGACAGCACAGGGGAATGATTGCTCGCTCCGATCTGACGGCACAGGGGAATGATTGCTCACTGCGATCTGACGGCACATGGGAATGATTGCTCGCTCCGATCTGACGGCACAGGGGAATGATTGCTCGCTGCAATCTGACAACACAGGGGAATGATTGCTCGCTCCGATCTGACGGCACAGGGGAATGATTGCTCGCTCCGATCTGACGGCACAGGGGAATGATTGCTCGCTCCGATCTGACGGCACATGGGAATGATTGCTCGCTCCGATCTGATGGCACAGGGGAATGATTGCTCGCTCCGATCTGACGGCACATGGGAATGATTGCTCGCTCCGATCTGACGGCACAGGGGAATGATTGCTCGCTCCGATCTGACAGCACAGAGGAATGATTGCTCGCTGCGATCTGACGGCACATGGGAATGATTGCTCGCTCCGATCTGACAGCACAGAGGAATGATTGCTCGCTGCGATCTGACGGCACATGGGAATGATTGCTCGCTCCGATCTGACGGCACAGAGCAATGATTGCTCGCTCCGATCTGACGGCACATGGGAATGATTGCTCGCTCCGATCTGACGGCACAGGGGAATGATTGCTCGCTCCGATCTGACAGCACAGAGGAATGATTGCTCGCTGCGATCTGACGGCACATGGGAATGATTGCTCACTCCAATCTGACGGCACAGGGAAATGATTGCTCGCTCCGATCTAACGGCACAGGGGAATGATTGCTCACTCCGATCTGATGGCACAGGGGAATGATTGCTTGCTCCGATCTGACGGCACAGGGGAATGATTGCTCGCTCCGATCTGACAGCACAGGGGAATGATTGCTCGCTGCGATCTGACGGCACAGGGGAATAATTGCTCGCTCCGATCTGACGGCACAGGGGAATGATTGCTCGCTCCGATCTGATGGCACAGGGGAATGATTGCTCGCTGCGATCTGACAGCACAGGGGAATGATTGCTCGCTGCGATCTGACGGCACAGGGGAATGATTGCTCGCTCCGATCTGACGGCACAGGGGAATGATTGCTCGCTCCGATCTGACGGCACAGGGGAATGATTGCTCGCTCCGATCTGATGGCACAGGGGAATGATTGCTCGCTCCAATCTGACAGCACAGGGGAATGATTGCTCGCTCCAATCTGACGGCACAGGGGAATGATTGCTCGCTGCGATCTGACGGCACATGGGAATGATTGCTCACTCCGATCTGACGGCACAGGGGAATGATTACTCGCTCCGATCTGACGGCACAGGGGAATGATTGCTCACTCCGATCTGACGGCACAGGGGAATGATTGCTCACTCCGATCTGACGGCACAGGGGAATGATTGCTCGCTCCGATCTGACGGCTAAGAGCAATGATTGCTCGCTGCGATCTGACAGCACAGGGGAATGATTGCTCGCTCCGATCTGACGGCACAGGGGAATGATTGCTCGCTCCGATCTGACGGCACAGGGGAATGATTGCTCGCTCCGATTTTACGGCACAGGGGAATGATTGCTCGCTCTGATCTGATGGCACAGAGGAATGATTGCTCGCTCCGATCTGACAGCACAGGGGAATGATTGCTCGCTCCGATCTGACGGCACAGAGGAATGATTGCTCGCTCCGATCTGACGGCACAGGGGAATGATTGCTCGCTCCGATCTGACGGTACAGGGGAATGATTGCTCGCTCCGATCTGACGGCATAGGGAATGATTGCTCGCTCCAATCTGACGGCACAGGGGAATGATTGCTCACTGCGATCTGACGGCACTTGGGAATGATTGCTCGCTGCAATCTGACAACACAGGGGAATGATTGCTCGCTCCGATCTGACGGCACAGGGGAATGATTGCTCGCTCCGATATCTACCGGCACAGGGGAATGATTGCTCACTCTGATCTGACGGCACAGGGGAATGATTGCTCGCTCCGATCTGACGGCACAGGGGAATGATTGCTCGCTCCGATCTGACGGCATAGAGCAATGATTGCTCGCTCCGATCTGACGGCACATGGGAATGATTGCTCGCTCCGATCTGACGGCACAGGGGAATGATTGCTCGCTCCGATCTGACAGCACAGAGGAATGATTGCTCGCTGCGATCTGACGGCACATGGGAATGATTGCTCACTCCGATCTGACGGCACAGGGAAATGATTGCTCGCTCCGATCTAACGGCACAGGGGAATGATTGCTCACTCCGATCTGACGGCACAGGGGAATGATTGCTTGCTCCGATCTGACGGCACAGGGGAATGATTGCTCGCTCCGATCTGACAGCACAGGGGAATGATTGCTCGCTGCGATCTGACGGCACAGGGGAATGATTGCTCGCTCCGATCTGATGGCACAGGGAAATGATTGCTCGCTGCGATCTGACAGCACAGGGGAATGATTGCTCGCTGCGATCTGACGGCACAGGGGAATGATTGCTCGCTCCGATCTGACGGCACAGGGGAATGATTGCTCGCTCCGATCTGACGGCACAGGGGAATGATTGCTCGCTCCGATCTGATGGCACAGGGGAATGATTGCTCGCTCCAATCTGACGGCACAGGGGAATGATTGCTCGCTCCAATCTGACGGCACAGGGGAATGATTGCTCGCTGCGATCTGACGGCACATGGGAATGATTGCTCACTCCGATCTGACGGCACAGGGGAATGATTGCTCGCTCCGATCTGACGGCACAGGGGAATGATTGCTCACTCCGATCTGACGGCACAGGGGAATGATTGCTCACTCCGATCTGACGGCACAGGGGAATGATTGCTCGCTCCGATCTGACGGCTAAGAGCAATGATTGCTCGCTGCGATCTGACAGCACAGGGAAATGATTGCTCGCTCCGATCTGACGGCATAGGGGAATGATTGCTCGCTCCGATCTGACGGCACAGGGGAATGATTGCTCGCTCCGATTTTACGGCACAGGGGAATGATTGCTCGCTCTGATCTGATGGCACAGAGGAATGATTGCTCGCTCCGATCTGACAGCACAGGGGAATGATTGCTCGCTCCGATCTGACGGCACAGGGGAATGATTGCTCGCTCCGATCTGACGGCACAGGGGCATGATTGCTCGCTCCGATCTGACGGCACAGGGGAATGATTGCTCCCTCCGATCTGACGGCACAGGGGAATGATTGCTCGCTCCGATCTGACGGCATGGGGAATGATTGCTCGCTCCGATGGCACAGGGGAATGATTGCTCGCTCCGATCTGACGGTACAGGGGAATGATTGCTCACTGCGATCTGACGGCACAGGGGAATGATTGCTTGCTCCGATCTGACGGCATAGAGCAATGATTGCTCGCTCCGATCTGACGGCACAGAGCAATGATTGCTTGCTGCGATCTGACGGCACAGGGGAATGATTGCTCGCTGCGATCTGACGGCACAGGGGAATGATTGCTCGCTCCGATCTGACGGCACAGAGGAATGATTGCTCGCTGCGATCTGACGGCACAGGGGAATGATTGCTCGCTCCGATCTGACGGCACAGGGGAATGATTGCTCGCTCCGATCTGACGGCATAGGGAATGATTGCTCGCTCCGATGGCACAGGGGAATGATTTCTCGCTCCGATCTGACGGCATAGGGAATGATTGCTCGCTCCGATGGCACAGGGGAATGATTGCTCGCTGCGATCTGACGGCACAGGGGAATGATTGCTCGCTCCGATCTGACGGCACAGAGGAATGATTGCTCGCTGCGATCTGACGGCACAGGGGAATGATTGCTCGCTCCGATCTGACGGCACAGGGGAATGATTGCTCGCTCCGATCTGACGGCATAGGGAATGATTGCTCGCTCCGATGGCACAGGGGAATGATTGCTCGCTCCGATCTGACGGCATAGGGAATGATTGCTCGCTCCGATGGCACAGGGGAATGATTGCTCGCTGCGATCTGACGGCACAGGGGAATGATTGCTCGCTCCAATCTGACGGCATAGGGGAATGATTGCTCACTGCGATCTGACGGCATGGGGAATGATTGCTCGCTCCGATCTGACGGCATGGGGAATGATTGCTCGCTCCGATGGCACAGGGGAATGATTGCTAGCTCCGATCTGACGGCACAGGGGAATGATTGTTCGCTGCGATCTGACGGCACAGGGGAATGATTGCTCGCTCCGATCTGACGGCATAGGGGAATGATTGCTCACTCCGATCTGACGGCATGGGGAATGATTGCTCGCTCCGATCTGACTGCATAGAGCAATGATTGCTCGCTCCGATCTGACGGCACAGAGCAATTATTGCTTGCTGCGATCTGACGGCACAGGGGAATGATTGCTCGCTGCGATCTGAAGGCACAGGGGAATGATTGCTCGCTCCGATCTGACGGCACAGGGGAATGATTGCTCGCTCCGATCTGACGGCACAGGGGAATGATTGCTCGCTCCGATCTGACGGCACAGGGGAATGATTGCTTGCTCCGATCTGACGGCTCAGAGCAATGATTGCTTTCTACGATCTGACGGCACAAGGTAATGATTGCTCGCTGCGATCTGACGGCACAGGGGAATGATTGCTCGCTCCGATCTGACGGCACAGGGGAATGATTGCTCGCTCCGATCTGACGGCACAGGGGAATGATTGCTCGCTGCGATCTGACGGCACAGGGGAATGATTGCTCGCTCCGATCTGACGGCATAGGGGAATGATTGCTCACTCCGATCTGACGGCATGGGGAATGATTGCTCGCTCCGATCTGACGGCATAATAGAGCAATGATTGCTTGCTCCGATCTGACGGCTCAGAGCAATGATTGCTTTCTACGATCTGACGGCACAAGGTAATGATTGCTCGCTGCGATCTGACGGCACAGGGGAATGATTGCTCGCTCCGATCTGACAGCACAGGGGAATGATTGCTCGCTCCGATCTGACGGCATAGGGAATGATTGCTCGCTCCGATGGCACAGGGGAATGATTTCTCGCTCCGATCTGACGGCACAGGGGAATGATTGCTCGCTGCGATCTGACGGCACAGGGGAATGATTGCTCGCTCCAATCTGACGGCATAGGGGAATGATTGCTCACTGCGATCTGACGGCATGGGGAATGATTGCTCGCTCCGATCTGACGGCATGGGGAATGATTGCTCGCTCCGATGGCACAGGGGAATGATTGCTCGCTCCGATCTGACGGCACAGGGGAATGATTGTTCGCTGCGATCTGACGGCACAGGGGAATGATTGCTCGCTCCGATCTGACGGCATAGGGGAATGATTGCTCACTCCGATCTGACGGCATGGGGAATGATTGCTCGCTCCGATCTGACTGCATAGAGCAATGATTGCTCGCTCCGATCTGACGGCACAGAGCAATTATTGCTTGCTGCGATCTGACGGCACAGGGGAATGATTGCTCGCTGCGATCTGAAGGCACAGGGGAATGATTGCTCGCTCCGATCTGACGGCACAGGGGAATGATTGCTCGCTCCGATCTGACGGCACAGGGGAATGATTGCTCGCTCCGATCTGACGGCACAGGGGAATGATTGCTCACTCCGATCTGACGGCACAGGGGAATGATTGCTCGCTCCGATCTGACGACATGGGGAATGATTGCTCGCTCCGATGGCACAGGGGAATGATTGCTCGCTCCTATCTGACGGCACAGGGGAATGATTGCTCGCTGCGATCTGACGGCACAGGGGAATGATTGCTCGCTCCGATCTGACGGCATAGGGGAATGATTGCTCACTCCGATCTGACGGCATGGGGAATGATTGCTCGCTCCGATCTGACGGCATAGAGCAATGATTGCTCGCTCCGATCTGACGGCTCAGAGCAATGATTGCTTTCTGCGATCTGACGGCACAAGGTAATGATTGCTCGCTGCGATCTGACGGCACAGGGGAATGATTGCTCGCTCCGATCTGACGGCACAGGGGAATGATTGCTCGCTCCGATCTGACGGCACAGGGGAATGATTGCTCGCTGCGATCTGACGGCACAGGGGAATGATTACTCGCTCCGATCTGACGGCACAGGGGAATGATTGCTCGCTCCGATCTGACGGCACAGGGGAATGATTGCTCGCTGCGATCTGACAGCACAGGGGAATGATTGCTCCCTGCGATCTGACGGCACAGGGGAATGATTGCTCTCTGCGATCTGACGGCACAGGGGAATTATTGCTTGCTCCGATTTGACGGCACAGGGGAATGATTGCTTGCTGCGATCTGACGGCACAGGGGAATGATTACTCGCTCCGATCTGACGGCACAGGGGAATGATTGCTCGCTCCGATCTGACGGCACAGGGGAATGATTGCTCGCTGCGATCTGACGGCACAGGGGAATGATTGTTCGCTCCGATCTGACGGCATAGGGGAATGATTGCTTGCTCCGATCTGACAGCACAGGGGAATGATTGCTCGCTGCGATCTGACGGCACAGGGGAATGATTACTCGCTCCGATCTGACGGCACAGGGGAATGATTGCTCGCTCCGATCTGACGGCACAGGGGAATGATTGCTCGCTCCGATCTGATGGCACAGGGGAATGATTGCTCGCTCCGATCTGATGGCACAGGGGAATGATTGCTCGCTCCAATCTGACGGCACAGGGGAATGATTGCTTGCTGCGACTTCCAAAAGCCATGATCAAAATGAGTCAAATCTTCATAAACCCCCAGTAAACTGAGCTGGGAATCCAGATATTCAGTCCAAGACCAGCGAGGCCGGGCACGCCAGATCTGCCGCTCATCCAGGTCTCCAGGCTCCCATCATTATAATCATAGGATGTTATTACTTTCTTTACAGCCGCTCACAGCTCCGTCGTCTCAGAAAGTCCCCGTCATAACACGAATACTTCCGAGCTGCTGTAAAATCCCCTGGATCATATCCATCTGCTGCTTCATAGCCCGAGGCTGAAGAAAATACCACCTAATATCAATATAGCGCTCACATGGAGGAGTTGTGGATTATTGCTGTCCTGGAGACACCAGTCGCGCTGTGCAGAGTAATGTGAACACTGTCTGGTGTCTTTTGTGTATACTGTTGTATGTGCTGTGATGATAATGTGTGGATTGTAATGTGTTGCTGTATAATGTGCAGTGTAACCTAACCTGTGATATGTGGTGTTGATAATGTGTAATGTGAAGTATGGCATTTCTGCAACAAATTTCTGCAACAAATTTGCATCTCATGGAAGAAAACCGCATCACATTTTTTGGTGCGTTTTTCTACCAGAAGATGAAGATTTTCTGCAACCAAAAACTCAACATGCGAACATAGCCTAAGCCAGTAATCCAGCATTGAGTTTACCTGAGGTCACAGCTGGGGCACCATGGGAACCGCCAGCTGTGACCTCAGGTGAACTCACCGACGTCACTGCTCACAGCTGCGGCTCCGTCACGGTGTTCCGCCGCCACACTGATTGGTCATGTTTTCTAATACGACTGTAGGATGTAGCAAAGCTGGGACTGTACGACTGTAGGATGTAGCAAAGCTGGGACTGTCGTGGGACGTCATGTCTGTGGATTACGTTGGACCTGCAGGGGTGTTTTGGGGGTTAATAAATAGGAGAAAGAGGATGTTTTTTGTTTTTTTTTTTAAAGTAAAGGATTTTTCTCTGTTTTCTTTTTACTTACAATATTTGTAATGAGGGTTGTCATAGACCCCTCCCCATTACTAACCTAGGACTTGATGACAGCTGTGATTTTTTGACAAATCACAGCTATCATTAACTCCATATATTACCTTGATTGCCACTGCTCCAGGGCAATTGGGATGAGCATGGTAAAGCGCCAGGATTGGTTCATCAAATAGATGCGCCAATTCAGGGGCGGCTGTGGGCTGCTATTTTTAGGCTGTATTAGGATTCAATAACCATGGGCCTCTCCAGTCTGAAAATACCAGCCTCCAGCTGTCTGCTTTATCTTGGCTGTGTATCGAAATTGGGAGGAATCCCATGCCATTTTTTCAATTTAAATCATTTTAAAATAGCCACATGGGGTTTCTTGTATTTTGATACACAGCCAAGATAATATGCACAGCTGGGGGCTGCAGCTGTCTGCTTTATCTGCGTTTGATATCAATATACAGGGACCCTACACCATTTTTTCCAATTATTTATTTTTACACTGCACTCCAGGGATCCAGACAGCTAGAGTGAGGGCAACCAATCACAGACGCCGACAGTCTGACTGCAACTAATCACAATGTCAGAGGGTGGGCGGGGGAAGCAGTGCATATTCATATGATTTAATGAGCGGACCCAGAAGCAGTGTGATAGCCATGAGGAAACTCGATAAGTATAATTGTCCTGCTTTAATCCCCGTTTTGCTTCCTTTTGCAGTCCCCTAGCCCTTAATACCACCATTTTACAACACATGTTCGGGTCCCCATAGACTTACACGGGTTCCAGGGTTCTGGCTAAAGTTCGGGTTCTAGCCCGGGCCTGAACCAGACTTTTTTTTAAGTCTGACTGGACTTGCCAAACCAGAATATCTGTGGGATCACTCATCTCTAGTCACTAGTTGTACTATAATGAGCTGGGTTGTGCTGGAACTCACAGAACCAGTAAGATCTGAAGCAACCCAGTGGCAACTAGAACTGTGTCTGAGTGTGCCTTGTAGACAGTAAGGGGTACTTTGCACACTACGACATCGCAAGCTGATGGTAGCGATGCCGAGCGCGATAGTCCCCGCCCCCGTCGCAGCAGCGATATCTTGTGATTGCTGGCGTAGCGAACATTATCACTACGACAGCTTCACATGCACTCACCTGTCCTGTGACGTCGCTCTGGCCGGCGATTCGCCTCCTTCCTAGGGGGGCGGGTCGTGCGGCATCACAGTGACGTCACATAGCAGGCGGCCAATAGAAGCGGAGGGGTGGAGATGAGCGGGCGGAACATCCCGCCCACCTCCTGCCTTCCGCATAGCTGGCGTGAGCCGCAGGACGCAGGTAGGAGATGTTCCTCGCTCCTTCGGCTTCATACACAGCGATGTGCACAGCCGCAGGAGCGAGGAACAACATCGTAACATCGGTCCTTCCGAAATTATGGAAATGACCGACGCTACACTGATGATACGATTTCGACACTTTTGCGTTCGTTAATCGTAGTAAAAACTATTCACATACTCCGATGTCGACAGCAATGCCGGATGTGCGTCACTTTCGATTTGACCCCACCGACATCGCACCTGCGATGTCGTAGTGTGCAAAGTACCCCTAAGGCTATGTTCACGGATTAGACTTAAATAAAAAAAAAATAGTGGCCTGCAGAGCTGAAATCACGAAGATTCGGTCACTATCCAAATATTCCTGGCTCTATCTGTATAATGTGTATATAAGAAACAAATAGACTTTGATACTGTTAGGGCCAGATGGACGGGTAGACCCTGGAGGTGGATCCACTGGGCCGAACTCCCGGATGAGGGAAAGGAGTCCGGTAGCCGGAGCACTGTAGGTAGCAGGACAGTCCGTGCACTGGGAGAAAATGGAGAAGTCCCTGGGACCACGAGGTCACTGATGGTGGTCCGGGTGACGGAGCTCAGGTTCGGAAGCCGTGATGGTGTCAGGCGGGGTCCGGAACCGTTGGAGCGAGATGACGGGTCACCGCAGGGATCCGAGATGGTACGGACTGTCAGGATGGCAGATGGACAGCGTTCGGGGTTCGAGGTACCGCAGAACCGGATGGCGATGCAGGATCGGCTCTAGAAGATAGAGAGGTAAGTATCTCACAAAACACAAGGAGACCTGACTCCTAGCTTGGAAAAACACGAAGAACAGGCCCCGCTCCCTTGGACATTAACCCCCTATATACCCTGTGCCTATGTGCATCATTTCCTGTAATTTGACACTGGCCCTTTAAGAAAGGGTCAGTGACCGCGCGCGCGCCCTAATGCGCGTGCGCGCGGCGCGGGTGCCAGAAGCCAGGGAAGGAAGCTGAGAGGAGGACGCAGGGGAGCCGGCCAGGACCTGGGAAGCCGTCGGGCGCTGGGAGCGAAGACCAGGGGGCCTGGGAAGGACGGGCACCGGAGGTTGGAGAGCGGGGAGCAGGGCAGGTGAGCCGGGGAGCGGAGCTGAGGACCCGGGGAGCGGAGCAGAGGACCCGGGGAGGGGAGCAGAGGACCCGGGGAGGGGAGCCGAGGACCCGGGGAGCGTGACAGTACCCCCCCCCCCCCACGCCCCCCTCCCCGCAACCGGGACATGAAGGCACGGATCAGAGGAGTGCCCACGTTCTCCCTGGGCTCCCAGGACCTATCCTCAGGACCATACCCCTCCCAGTCCACCAGGAAGAACTGCCAACCACGTACGGTCTTCATGGCCACGATATCCCTTACCGCATAGATGTCGTCCTCAGCAATAGGGGGAGGAGCCGGACTGGCGGCAGCGGAGAAGGGACCAAGGACAACCGGCTTGAGCAGAGAGACGTGGAAGGAGTTGGGTATTCTCATTGTGGCCGGGAGCTGTAGTTTGTAGGAAACCTCATTGATCTTGCCGAGGACTTTAAACGGCCCGATGTAGCGAGGTCCCAGCTTGTAGGATGGTATCTTCAGTCGGATGTACTTGGAAGCAAGCCAGACGAGATCTCCCGGAGAGAAACACGGAGGATCTAGGCGTCTCTTGTCCGCGTGTCTCTTCATCCGCAGGGTTGCCCGTGCAAGGGACGCCTTAACTGAGTCCCAAATGGTAGTAAAGTCACGGAGTACTGCATCAGCAGCAGGGATGTCCGAGGACGAGGATACAGGCAATGGGACAGACGGCTGAAGTCCGTAGACGACATGGAAGGGAGAACTGGAGGACTCACTGACGTGGTGATTATGGGAGAATTCTGCCCAAGGAAGAAGCGTGGACCAATCGTCATGATGGGTGTTCACGTAGTGACGTAAGAAAGAGGTCAATATCTGATTGACCCTCTCCACTTGGCCATTAGACTGAGGATGGTAGGCAGATGAAAAGTCTAGAGTCACTCCCAGATGTTTGCAGAGAGCCCTCCAGAAGCGGGAGGTGAACTGAGTTCCTCTGTCGGACACTATGTGTGATGGAAAGCCATGCAAGCGGAAGATGTGATGTATATAGGCGTCCGCGAGTTCCTGAGCAGAGGGCAGTCCAGCCATAGGAACGAAATGGGCCATTTTAGAGAATCGATCCACCACGACCCATATGACTGTGTGTCCGGAGGACAATGGCAAGTCCGTAATAAAGTCCATCGCTATGTGCTGCCAGGGAACTGAGGGTATGGGCAGAGGCAGAAGACGGCCGTATGGCAGGTGTTTGGGTGTCTTGTTCCTGGCACAGGAGGAGCAGGCAGAGACAAAAGAGGCGACGTCCGTGCACAGGGATGGCCACCAGTAATGACGTACAATAGCGCTCCATGTTTTCTTCTGACCTGCATGACCGGCTGTTTTCGAGGCATGGCCCCAGTGTAACACTTTTTGCCTGTCAGTCTCAGAGACATAGGTCTTCCCGGGCGGTATCTGGGCCAGGGTGACAGGAGCCACCGGAATAATCTTGCTTGGACAGATGATGGGTTGAGATGTCTCTTCCTCCTGTTCCATGGGCACGAAAGACCTAGACAAGGCATCAGCGCGTACATTCTTGTTTGCGGGTCGGAAATGAAGCTGGAAGTCGAACCGGGCAAAGAACAAGGACCACCTGGCTTGCCGTGGGTTCAGTCGCTGAGCAGTCCGCAGGTATTCCAGGTTTTTGTGGTCCGTGTAAACAATGACAGGGTACACTGCTCCTTCCAGAAGATAGCGCCATTCCTCCAGAGCCAGTTTGACCGCCAATAGCTCTCGGTCACCGATGGTGTAATTGCGTTCAGGCGCGGAGAAGCTCTTGGAGAAGAAACCGCACGTCACCATCTTCCCGGAGGAGGACTTCTGCATGAGCACTGCTCCGGCTCCCGAGGAGGAGGCATCCACCTCCAAGGTGAACTGGCGGTTTAACTCTGGACGGTGGAGTACAGGAGAGGAGGCAAAGGCTCGTTTTAGAGCGCCAAACGCGGCGTCGGCCGCAGGTGACCAGTCCTTTGGATTAGCCCCCTTCTTGGTCAAAGCGGAGAGAGGAGCAGTCAGAGCCGAGAAGTGAGGAATGAACTGGCGGTAATAGTTAGCGAATCCGAGAAAGCGTTGGATTGCCTTCAGTCCAGAAGGAGGAGGCCAGTTGAGAATGGAGGAGACCTTCTTGGGATCCATCTGCAGTCCGGTATCGGTGATGAGGTACCCCAGGAAGGGGAGAGAAGACTGTTCGAAGACGCACGTCTCGTACTTGGCGTACAGACGATTCTCTCTCAGTCGTTGTAGAACCAGTTGCACGTTCTCTCGGTGGGTCTGGAGGTCCGGAGAGAAGACAAGGATGTCGTCCAGATATACCACCACACAGACGTAGAGAAGGTCCCGAAACACATCGTTCACTAATTCTTGGAAGACAGCTGGTGCGTTACACAGGCCGAAGGGCATCACGCAGTATTCATAGTGCCCATCGCGAGTGTTGAACGCGGTCTTCCATTCATCCCCTGAGCGGATACGGACCAGGTTGTAGGCACCCCGAAGATCCAACTTGGTGAACACACGAGCTCCTCTGAGCCGATCAAACAATTCGGGGATGAGCGGCAGGGGGTACTTGTTTTTCACGGTGATTAGGTTCAATCCCCGGTAGTCTATACATGGGCGTAGGTCACCCTCTTTCTTCTTTACGAAGAAGAAGCCTGCTCCAGCAGGAGAGGAGGATCTCCGGATGAATCCCTTAGCCAGGCTCTCTGTGATGTACGTAGACATGGCCCTTGTTTCGGCTGGAGACAGTGGATATATCCGTCCTCGAGGTGGTGTAGTTCCCGGGAGCAGGTCAATGGCACAATCGTTAGGACGATGTGGCGGAAGTACTTCGGACTCCTTCTTGTCAAAGACGTCCACGAAGGACCAATAGGCTGAGGGCAGTCCCGGTAGGGACTCGGGAACCGGAGGTCGCCGGATGGGTTGTATGGTCTTCAGACCCCTCTCATGGCAAGAAGGCCCCCATCGAGTAATATCACCAGTGCCCCAGCTGACTGAAGGCTCGTGTGTCCGCAACCAGGGAAGACCCAGCAGAATTTGATGTGACATATGTGGGAGGACGTAGAGAGCGATGTTCTCGGTGTGCAGAGCACCGATACGCAGTTCAAGCGGCTTGGTGATCCAGGAGATGGTGTCAGAGAGAGGTCTCCCATCCACAGAGGCAATCACGAGGGGCTTGTCGAGTGGAGTAACAGGCACCTGGTACTTGTCCACCGTGGCCTGCTGGATGAAATTGCCTGCTGCCCCAGAATCGAGGTACGCCTCAGCCGTAAACCGCGTCTCTCCCGTTGTTACTTGCACAGTCCATGTGACTGGGTCTGAGAGAGTCCCAGCACCTAGGGTGGCCTCTCCTACCAACCCTAGGCTTTGGAGTTTCCCGGCCTCTCTGGGCAGGCGCGTAGCAGGTGTGTGCCCTCTCCGCAGTAAAAGCAGAGACCCTTGGCGAGCCGCTCTGCTCGACGTTGTTCAGACTGTCGCACACGGTCGATCTGCATGGGCTCATGGACGGAGACACCAGAGGCCGTTGACTGGAGTACGGCGGGCTTCCGTGGAGGAGAGGAATGCCGTACCGGACGTCTCTCACGGGATACCTCTTTGGACCGCTCCTGAAAGCGTATGTCCACTCGAGTCGCTAGGGTAATCAGGGCGTCCAGGGTGGACGGTACATCACGTCCAGCCAGCTCATCTTTGATTCGACCCGATAGTCCTTCCCAGAAGGCGGCGGTTAGGGCCTCGTTATTCCACCCGAGTTCTGAAGCCAAGGTGCGGAAACGGATGGCGTATTGACCCACCGTCAGAGTTCCCTGACGTAAACGGAGAAGTGATGACGCAGACGCGGAGGCGCGTCCGGGTTCGTCAAAGGTGCTGCGAAAGGCTTGCAGGAACTCCTGGAGGTTCTTAGTCATAGGTTCCTCCTTCTCCCACAAGGGGTTCATCCACGCCAGTGCCTCGCCCTCTAGGTGAGACATGATGAAGGCGACCTTGGCTTGGTCAGAGGCAAACAGATGTGGCAGCTGCGTGAAATGGAGGGAGCATTGGTTTATAAACCCCCTGCAGGTCTTGGGATCTCCGGCGTACCGGGGTGGTGTGGCCAAACGCAGTCTGGAAGCATCCGAAGAGGCAGCCACAGGAGCGGGGGTCGTGGCTTGACTAGTGGAGGCTCGGGATGTTGAAGACGTGACTGCCGCTTGTAGCGTGGTCAGGCGGGTGTCCACGGAAGTCATAAAGTTCAGCATGCGGGTCTGAACTTCACGCTGGCGTTGGAGTTCCTCATGCAAGGCCGCTAGTGCTTCGGCGGGATCCATGGCCTGTTCTTACTGTTAGGGCCAGATGGACGGGTAGACCCTGGAGGTGGATCCACTGGGCCGAACTCCCGGATGAGGGAAAGGAGTCCGGTAGCCGGAGCACTGTAGGTAGCAGGACAGTCCGTGCACTGGGAGAAAATGGAGAAGTCCCTGGGACCACGAGGTCACTGATGGTGGTCCGGGTGACGGAGCTCAGGTTCGGAAGCCGTGATGGTGTCAGGTGGGGTCCGGAACCGTTGGAGCGAGATGACGGGTCACCGCAGGGATCCGAGATGGTACGGACTGTCAGGATGGCAGATGGACAGCGTTCGGGGTTCGAGGTACCGCAGAACCGGATGGCGATGCAGGATCGGCTCTAGAAGATAGAGAGGTAAGTATCTCACAAAACACAAGGAGACCTGACTCCTAGCTTGGAAAAACACGAAGAACAGGCCCCGCTCCCTTGGACATTAACCCCCTATATACCCTGTGCCTATGTGCATCATTTCCTGTAATTTGACACTGGCCCTTTAAGAAAGGGTCAGTGACCGCGCGCGCGCCCTAATGCGCGTGCGTGCGGCGCGGGTGCCAGAAGCCAGGGAAGGAAGCTGAGAGGAGGACGCAGGGGAGCCGGCCAGGACCTGGGAAGCCGTCGGGCGCTGGGAGCGGAGACCAGGGGGCCTGGGAAGGACGGGCACCGGAGGTTGGAGAGCGGGGAGCAGGGCAGGTGAGCCGGGGAGCGGAGCTGAGGACCCGGGGAGCGGAGCAGAGGACCCGGGGAGGGGAGCAGAGGACCCGGGGAGGGGAGCCGAGGACCCGGGGAGCGTGACAGATACAATGTTTAGGAGGCTTAGTATATATGATGATAATGATGATGATGATGAGGAACATATGAGGAGAATATATTGAAAAGTTACTTTATGGAAGATAATAATATAGGAGTATGACAATGTAGAAGTATAGGAATTTCTAGGATGAGTATATAGGATGGTGAGAACATAGGGGATGAATAGGTGGAAGGACGTGTATATATAATAATATAGAAGGCTGCATATATAGAATAATTATATAGGAGGATGGCAATATAGAAGTATAGGAATTTCTAGGATGAGTATATAGGATGGTGAGAACATAGGGGATGAATAGGTGGAAGGACGTGTATATATAATAATATAGAAGGCTGCATATATAGAATAATTATATAGGAGGATGGCTACATCGGTGATAGACCAATAGGAGGATAGGTTACAGGAGAGGAATATTTTAGAAGACGAGTATATACAATGACGGTGTGAAGGCGTGCTCGGAGCCTGTGGATCTGTTCAGCTTTACAGACAATATATGGGGTCGGTGTTGACAGGTGGGATGTAGAAGCCTCCACGCCATGAGCCGAGCCTCATTTCTCAGGAAGATTCATTGGTTCTAACTCCTTGTGTGGCACAGAATATGAGAGGTGTTGTGTGTTTTCCCTCAAAATGCCGGTGTAATCCTAAAACAGGGGTCAAATGTGAGGAGAAAGCCTCAGCATCCCCCATCCCCCGGCCCCAGACTGATCTGCGTTCCTATCTCCGGCCACTTCCAGCCTCTCCTTATAATAGAACATCAAATCTCCGTGATACCACTGGAGTGATTGCAGAAAAGATCTATAAAGCGACCGATCCCTCAGGATCCATGAACGCGCAGTGTCCACAGACATAAATCCATGTAATAAAACTCCGACTGCAATGAATGAAGGCGGAGGAATCGCTCCAGGACAATCCCAATATTTGTATTTCTACGGGATTCCGATTGTCTCCTGTGCATTGTTGTATGTGACATCTTTCTGACCAGCATCATCCAATATTTTACAATAAAACCTACACATATGAGAGTAATGGCATTAATAATTGTCATGTGTTGCCCCGGGGTTGTCATCGCTCACACGGTGGGGTGGATTCCCAAAGAGATGATCCAGGTGGACAACTACGAGCAGAGGAGGGTGTAATAATAGCTAGATGGCAATGGAGAGTAAGGTGGCTTATCAGGTGGCTTCCCTGCCAGAAGATACCAGTGTCCCATACAGACACTGTTCCTGTGCGTGTCTGCCTGGCTCTGCTTCATCTGTGCCTCCTGCTCGGCTTGTTTGTCCACATCGCTGTGTATCCAGATGTTCTGGTCCTTGGTCATCCCCATGTCGTCCTTCAGTACTCGCTCCTCTACATTATCGCCTCCAGTTCACTGCAGGTACCACCAATGCGGTCAACCTTCAACCATCTCCAAGAAGCCCGAGCAATGACCACAATCTCTCTTCTCCAGATCTTATCCTAGGTCCTTCAAAAGTAAAAAGATGTCCTCCAATAGACTCATCTCTCTGCTACAAGAAAACCTGGGGGTGTAAATGAGATTCTATAATGGACACAATTGTTGGGACCTTCTGCTAAAGTAAGAAGATCCCACAATGGTCAATAAAATAACTTGAAACTGAAAAAAGAAATTTTTAATGTGAATTTCCTGAATATCAACTAATGACAATCACACATTGCTTGTTAATTGTGGTTCAGCAGAAACATTAAAAAGAAAAGTAATGAGATTAGCCTGTACAATAATGATGGCTCCCCAGAAAAGAAAATAATGTGACCATGAGGACAAGTGAAGCTAAGCTGTGCTGTGTAATCAGCCTCACCATCAGTCTGCTCATCTGCAGGGAGAAAAGTAGTCATTGTACTATTTAGTATCATGGTGTATACCTCACGCAACATGGAGCATAGAAAGCTCAGGAGAGAGTTGTCTGAGATAACAGAATATAGACAAACATGGTGGTGGCAAAGGCTATAAGATATCTCCACACATCCAGAGGTCTATGGCATTGTAGCCGACCTCCTCGGATGTGGACACGAGAAGAAAACTGATGACAAATTAAAAAGATAATATGAATGATAACAATGAATCCAGAACAACTTCCAAAGGGATTAGAGGAGACTCCAAGGTGAAGGTTAATCAGTCTCAGATCACATTGACGCGCACTATCTGGGCCAAGGTGAAGTTCATGGAAGATGACCGAGAAGGAAACCACTCCTGAAAGCAAATCATAAAAAAGCCAGACTGGAATTTGCCACAGTGGATATGGGAGAAGGTCCTGTGGACGGAGGAGACAAGACTGGATGCAGTCACATCAGCTCTATGTTCACAGATGTAAAAATTAAATAAAGAAAAGAACATTGTTCTGCTGTGACATCTGGACGAGCCTCAGTGATGCAGAACATTATCCCCGAGCCTCCTCCAGGGGCTGCTTCACTGCATCGGGCACAGTGGATCTTGTATTTGTGCAGGGTACAATGAAAGGCTATCCAGAGATTCTGGAGCAAAATGTGCTGCCCAATGTCAGAAAGCTCGGTTTGAGCCGCCGGTCATGGCTCCTCCAACAGAATGACCCAAAACAAGCTGAAAACCTCCAAGAGCAGCTGAGAGCGAAGCACCGGACTCTTCTGAAGAGGCTTCTATCAGACCTGATGTAAAGCCTACTCATCTGTTGTCATAGGTGAGACCTGCAGTCTGGAGAAGTCGCCTTCACACCGGAGGAGACACAAGGAGCCTTCTGCTCCCGAGGAGGCCAAAATACCTGTGGATGGGGGTAGACGTCTCAGTCAGAGGTACAGGAATCGCTGGTGTGCAGTAATCTCCTCGAAATGTCATGCAGCAAAATATTAAGATTTGGGAGCCATCATCTTTGCTCAGGTGAGTCTCATTAGAGTTTTTTTACAGTTTTCTGTGGAACGAGATAGAAAGGTAAAGTCTGAACCTCATTAGCTGAAATTCAGTAAATTTACATTGAAGATTAGCTTTCAGTTTATGTCTGTGACCATTATGATTTTTTTTATTTTACCAGGAGGAACCGACAATTGTGTCCATGTCAGGTTTCCAGGTTTTCCAGTTCTCTTTTGAATGAGCTTGCCCTCAGTTAACATGGAGTTTAAGGTTCTGTTGCCCTACTTCCTGTCCAGCTGCTTAAAAGGCCGCCTCTCAGCCCAGTCCAGTGCCTGAGTATACTGCTTGCTGTGTGCTCCTGCTTTGCTGTTTCTACTTCCTGATTGCCTTGGATTCTCCTGAAACTCTACCGACCGACTCTGGACCATACCCGGTTTTCTTCAAGCTGTGCCCGGACTCCATCTGCCGTCTTTGATCAGCACTCTGCCCGGTTCGTAACCACTCTGGACAATCATCCCGTACGGACACTCCTGGACTATACCACTTGCCCCTTGTGTACCGGCTGCCGCACATTTAGGCCTTCCGGGGTTGATTGCCGGACAGTCCCTGTACAGGGGTTCGCTCTGGTGGTCTCCCTGGGGGAGTCCGGTGCGTGGCCCCGGGAATCCCCTTCGCTCCGTTTTGTGTGTTGTTTTACTGTGTTTATTCCCGTTGTGTATCTACCGTGGTGACATATTATATAACATCTTGTACCAAGAACTCGTCTCTGTTGTCATTGCCCTAACGCAATCGAAATCCTCAGAACATACAATAGTATTACAGTCCATGTGTTTATGTGATGTATACGTCTCTATATTTCTACAGATATGGTAGGATGCTGTCTGGCTCGGCTGTGTGTTGAGGTAGACACAGGAACCGATCATGTTTACATGTCTGTCTGGGTTATTCAGGCTCCAAAACCGCTCAGGAGGACAAACTCAAGACAACCTGTAGATTGCAAAAGGTAACAAACAATAAAAACACAATTCCATATATAGCTGCAGGTGCGCCTGCTCGGGATAATGATCAGCTCTCTTACGACACCACTGGAGGTCTGCACACCTCCGCACACAGACGCCTGAATGAGACTGGTAGTCTCCATTTTACCTGATGTACCATGCCCCACAGTGGAGATATGTGACCTGTCATTACCACCCACCTCCTATGACTGCTTGTAAAACCCGGCCCAGACATGCCCTATTAACGCTCTCAGCAGTAAATGTGCTAGAGCCTGCTTCCGGGTTTACAACATCGAGGCCTCAACTTCGATTGTACATATGTTCCCTTGAAGACTTGTCTGGTGGCCCTTTTCAAACCCCCCCCACCACCCCACTGTACAAAGCCGGACTGCACCTTCTGTCATTAAATAGCACTAGCACTGCCATGCAGTTTCCCGGGTCTATGTTCTACATGGAATCTAAAGTCCTGGAGGTATAAAGACCATATGGTCACTTGGGCATTCTTCCCTTTCCTTTCACTTATCCACCTCAGTAGGGCAGGGACTGACACCAACCTAATTTTCGGGCCCAATTGGTAATATTTTAACGAGTCTTCTCCATTTACTTCATGGGACCAGACAGCCCCTAACCTGACCCCTGAGACATCTATCTGAACCACGAATTCTTGAAGTCAGATGCCACCAATACCGGCTGTTTACACAGGACCAACTTCAATTCTCCATTTCTAACGTCCATTTGGCCATAGGCGATCTTGTACCCTTAAGGAAGTCAGTCAGGGGTGCGACTATCATGGTAAGTTCAGGATGAACCATCGATAGTATCCCTCAATTCTGAGGAATGATCTCACTTGCTTCTTTGACAGTGGTATGACCAATTCTAGATTGTGCCCACTTTGTTTATTTGGGGCTTGATTTCACCCCTACCCACCAAGTAACCTAGAAATTTAGCCTCCTCTTAACCTATGGCACACTTCTTTGGGTTTACAGAAAACCTCGCCTTCCTCATAGCATCGCCTGGAACTTTCTTGGATGCCTTCTCCAATCTGGGCTAAAGATCACAATGTCATCTAAATATACCGCTGTATACTTCTTGAGGGAAGCTAGGATCTGGTCTATGGCCCTCTAGAAGAGGTCAGAAACTCCTTGCAACCCAATTGGCATCCTTGTGTACAGAAAGCATCTGACTGGCATTGAGGAGGATGTCTACACCACAGCATCGTTGAACATGGGCATTTGCCAACATCCTTTCATTGGGTTAAGGGTGGTAATAAACCATGTCGGGCTTAGCCTTTCAATTAGTTTTTTGACACGGGTCACCGGAAATGCATGGAACTTTGAGACCCCATTCAGAACCGTCATTCTCCATCCGGTTTCGGCACTATGACAATGGGGTGGACCAGCTGCTCTTCAATGACTCAACATTCCCTTTACCTTCTTTGAGATCACTTTACAACAGGCTTCGTGTATCCGGTATGGCTTCACGTTTACCCATACACGGGGTTCCGTAAGGATCTCATGTTCTATGATCGGTGTACACCCCGGTAATTTAGATTATAAGTCTGTTTCAATTGGGGCAATCCCTGGCATTGCTGCTTCTGGGCCGGTGACAGAGTCTCTTTTACCGTGACATCCTCCATGTCGGCTTCAAGCTGGGCCACCAGGCAGGAGGTTTGACCAGCTCCCTATCTCGCTATGGCTTAGGTAGGTAGGTAGGTTTTCGTCTCCTTGGCTGGTGTACTTTGTAGTTAACCTGGCTTAGTTTTTCCACCACTTCATATGGGTCCTGCCACTTGGCTAGGAATTTACTTTCCACAGTGAGTATCAGCACTAACACCTGATCCACAGGACTGAATTGTCTCACCCTTCCAGAATGATTTTACACCCGTGACTGTGCTTCTTGGACCTGGAGAACTTGTTCTCTCACATTGGGCATGACCTCTGCAATTCTTTTCTGCATTTTGGCCACATATTCCATTACGCTCCTGTAGGTTGTAACTTCAGTTTCCCAGGTCTCCTTTGCTACATCCAGGAGTCCATGAGGGTGTCGGCCATACAACAGTTCGAACGGGGAAAATCCCTTAGAGGCCTGGATAACGTCCGAATGGAGAACAGCAGATAGGGGAGCAGAGAGTCCCAGTCTCGACCATCCTTCCTGATGACCTTCTGGAGCATTGCCTTTAATGTCTTATTAAAACTCTCCACTAGGACGTCTGTCTGTGGATGATACACCGAGGTCTTAAGTTGTGTAATCTGGAGGGCTTTACACAACTCTCTCATTAGTTTGGACATGAAGGGAGTCCCTTGGTCCATCAGGATTTCCTTCGTCAAAGATATGAACAACCTCTCGTGCTATACTCCTAGCGGGGGAGGAAAGTCTGATTCTCATTAGTTGAAGTTCAGTAAATTTACTTTGAAAATTAGTTTTCAGTTTCAAGATATGTCTGCGACCATTATGGGGTTTTCATACTTTCAGAAGGAACCAACAATTTTGTTTATGTGTATATGTGCCGTATGCATCTACAGTATATATTTATGTAGATATTGTAGGATTCTGACACACTTGGCTGCGAGTTCACACATTTACATGTCTGGCTGGGTTATTCAGGCTCCATAAACCGCGCAGGAGAACAAACTCAAAGCAACCTTTATACGACACAAGGCAACAAACAGAAAAATAACACGTCGATATATAGCAGCGGGGTGCGTCCATTCAGGATTATGTCCAGCTCATTAGCAAGATCAACAAAGCTGGAGGTCTGCACACCTCCGCACACTGACACCTGAAGGAGACTACTAGTGTCCATTTTACCTGATGTACCATGCCCAAGCGTGGAGATATGTGACCAGCCATTACCACCCAGCTCAAATAACTCCTGGAGAAACCGGCCCAGACACGCCATACTAACTCTCAGCAATAACATGCTGGAGACCGTTCCGGGCTTACATCACCCATGCTACTAACCCTGATGATACATATCTCCCCTCAATGACTTGTCCGCTGGCCCTCTTACTATATATATATATATATAAATAGATATAGTATGTGCAAAAGTTTTAATAAAAGTAATAAGCTCCTAAAATTAGAAATGTTAACAGTTTCTTTTTATAAGTTTGCAAAATGTAAAGTGAATAAAGTTATGGAAAATCTATATCGAATCAATATTTGCTGTGACCTCCTTTCCGTAACAAATATCACCAATTCTACTAGGTACACTTAAGGGGGCTTTACACGCTACGACATCGCTAATGCGAACTCGTTGGGGTCACGGAATTGGTGACGCACATCCGGCCGCATTAGCGATGTTGCTGCATGTGACACCTATGAGCAATTTTGCATCTTTGCAAAAACGTGCAAAATCGCTCATAGGTGACATGGGGGTCCATTCTCAAATATCGTTACTGCAGCAGCACACATCGCTCCGTGTGTCACCGCAGGAACGAGGAACCTCTCCTTACCTGCCTCCCGGCCACTATGCGGAAGGGGGGAGGTTGGCGGGATGTTACATCCCGCTCAGCTCCGCCCCTCCGCTGCTATTGGGCGGCCGCTCAGTGACGCAGCTGTGACGCCGCACGGACCGCCCCCTTAGAAAGGAGGCGGTTCGCCGGTCACAGCGACGTCGCCGGGCAGGTAAGTATGTGTGACAGTTCTGGGCGATGTTGTGCGGCACGGGCAGGGATTTGCCCGTGTCGCGCAACAGATGGGGGCGGGTACCCACACTAGCGATATCGGTACCGATATCGCAGTGTGTAAAGCCTGCTTTACACAAAAAATTTTTTTTGTAAGATTATAATAATGATCATCATTTTCAACTGTAGGATGAAATACTGTCATCAACAGAAACAGAAACAGCCGTGTAGGAAAGGGACAGATAAACTCTGAGATTGTAGAAAACAGATTCATGTCACAGCTCATAGATCTGTCATATAAGACTGAGCACAGCAACAATATTACACAAAACACGGCCCTTCTGACCATGTCTGGGTCCAAACCCGCAGACAATATATATGTATTTTTAACAGCAGCCAGTCCAGAAAAACAGACATTTTGGTGAAAGTTCAGAGCTGAGGCGCTATGGGTGCACACGGCGCTCCTCACTATAAGTGGTGCATACCGCGTGCACCCATAGCGCCACACTCCGGCAGCTTCCCACCGCCAGCATGTTGTAACTGAGGAAGGTCTAAACGTGATAGCGTGGGAACCCGGCAGTGATCTCCGGTGACCTGACTGACGTCACGCGCTGCGATCAGTGGGTCCCAGACACGGAACAGTTGCATTTTCCATGGCTGCAGCTTCTGGTGCTGTAGAGCAGGGATTTCGTGTGGATGCCAGAATGCTGTATAAAGAGCCCAGGCCGCTCTGTATAGTGTAAAGAACACCTTGATAACACTCCTCCAGGGGTCGGTCCGGTCCGATGGGTGTCGCTGCTCTCGGTCCGGTCTAATGGGTGTCACTGCTCTCGGTCTGGTCCGATGGGTGTCGCTGCTCTCAGTCCGGTCCGATGGGTGTCACTGCTCTCGGCCCGGTCTGATGGGTGTCGCTGCTCTCGGTCCGGTCTGATGGGTGTCGCTGCTCTCGGTCCGGCGCTTCATCCATCCTTTGTGATCGCCCAGCCCCATGTACATGACGTGTCCTATGTCATTCACACAGAGGCCGCCATTGTGTGAGGGCTGAGGGCAGAGCAAAGTACTGTAATGCGCAGGTGTGAGGACAAGTCAAAGAACACCTGCGCATGCGCACTACAGTAGTTTGCTCTACCCTCATCGAGTTACTCCAGCAGCTGGTATACGTGCCGAAAGTGGTTGTGACTCTCACAACCCCCACAGGTGAGCCTCCTAGATCTCTCCTCACCTACCGCTCCACTTGGATAAGACCCTGTCTGTGCTTTTCTTTCCCATTTTTCTGGCCTATCCTGTAGTAGGAAGAGCAGCTCTGGAGCACAAACTGCAGCACCAATGTGTGAAATGCTGAGCAAACTAAATGTATTTACAAGTGTAAATGTGGCACCCCTGAGGCTTCAGTGCCATATGGTACTGCACCTCACTTAAGGTGCAGTATTCATCTCGGGTAAGGAGGGGGTTAACCACCGGTGTTTCCACATTTCACCTTACATCCAGGTTAGGTACCTTCTCACCAGGGACTGGACTAGGGTAGACAGGGGGGTGGCCATCATGAGTCAAGGGACTTTCCCGGTCACTAGGACAACCGCCTGGGGGACGGGCACCACTTGGGGTAGAAGTAGGAGTAACCTTTACACAAGCTTCAGTCAGGTCGGAACTTCAGTTCTGGCAGCACGGCACCCACCATTCTCCTTCTTTCTTCTTCACGGGGCCTGTGGCTCAGAGCGAGAAGCTCAGCCTGGGTTCCTCACATCCACAGGGGCAACCCTTAGGAAAAGACATTTCCAAATACCGGTGGCTATCTCCAACTTATCCAGGATCGGCTGGGGCCCATCACGGCACAGACCGGTACCCTGAGGCAGCACTTGAACTGTGAGTAAAATGACCTGGAACCGCAGCAACTGACTCAGCCTCTTATTGCCATCGCCCCTCGCTCTGGCACCAACGGCCACCACTACAACCCTCATCATCCTCCTGGGGCCCGCTCCACCTGTGGGGAGCAGAAACATCTTTAGTGCGACACCATCAGCCCCGGAGGACAGAACCCGCAGCGGCGGCTAATCCCTGGCCACACACTACCAGTGGCATCACGAGACAAACAACCATCATCATCCTCCCTTTTATTGTACGCCTTGGGGCCACGGAGCCGAGCAGGGCCACCCGTGACATCCCAGACCCGACATCACAGTAAAGTTAACCCCTTGCCCCGTGGGTGCTACATAAATGTCTGCCCATAACAAGCGCTGAATAATGATGTAACAAGTTAAGGCTATGTGCGCACTAGAAATGTGATTTTTCTCAAGAAAATGTCTTGAGAAACTTCTGGGAGTTGAAGATTACCGCATCCGCGGTAAAAAAACGCACCAAGACCGAGGTAAAAGCGCATGCGTTTTTGCCGCGGTTTTTCCACAGGTTAGTCCCTGTGGATTTTTATGCTGTAACTGCAATAAATAATATAGATAATAGATAGATAATCGATAGATAGATAGACAGATAATGGATAGAGGGAAAGATGAATAGATAGATATGTGACGCCCTGGGCAAGCCAGGGGTCACAGGTCATAACACCACCACACCCTACACCCCAGTTAGGAACACCAAGGCTAACCTAAAATCCTTGTTGCCTTCCTCCAGGGGCTGATGTCCACACCAGGGGGTGGGCCAGGCGGTTGGCTCCGCCCACCGAGGAGTTCACAGCCCTGGAGGTGGGAGAACCAGGCAGTGAAGTTAGGGAAGTGAAAGAAGAAGGAAGTGGTAGAGGAGCTAAAGAGAGAAGCTGAAGTAAAGGGAAAGTGACAGTTAAGACAGCCTGAAGCTGGTCC
Source organism: Anomaloglossus baeobatrachus (assembly GCF_048569485.1). NCBI lineage: Eukaryota > Metazoa > Chordata > Amphibia > Anura > Aromobatidae > Anomaloglossus > Anomaloglossus baeobatrachus. The sequence continues at coordinate 5,955,264 of NC_134355.1, read as the reverse complement.
GGGTGTGTGCCCCGGACTGAGAGACAGCAAGGTCAGCAGACGGCGGTGACTGTCTGCAGGGGTGACTGCTTAGAGGTTGCGGGAAGGACCGCGGACGGGTGGTGGCCCGGCGGTACCGGAGCGGTATACGAAGAGCTGTCAGCAGCAGTGGCAGGGGCCTTTCGGATCCCGGCAAGGCTAGGAGTCGCCATGAATTTGCCAAATCCGTTAGTGAAGGGGACCTCTGGGTCTCCCAACAAGCAAGTCCCGATTGAAGGCAACAGTCCAACCGTTACAGAGAGACACCGCCACCGCCAGGGCACCAGTTTCTCAGGGCCAGCGCCTGCGGGCAAAGTAGGGCTCCTCCGGCCCATATCCAAGCCGGGGAGCTGGTTACCGGTGGGAACCCATCGCAACCATCATCATCTTAGGTGCAGGAAAAAGGGACCGTCACCGTCAACTACTGGGGAAAGCAAGTGCAGCCATCCGTGGGAACCGCCGTGTGTTTTACCGAGAACTGTGTCATCGTCTCAGGCTGAGTGAGTACCACAGTGCCGCAAGGCACAGCGCTGCCTCCGCGTCCCTGCACCCCACCAAGCCCTGCATCACCCACCTCATCACTGGGCCCCGGGACAACTACCCCTACCCACGGAGGGGAGGACTAACATCTAGCTGCTCCATACCATCACTCCCGGGATCCCCATACAGAGCAGCGGTGGTGTCAACACAATCACCACAACCGTGGGTGGCGTCACGGACAATAAACCATCCCAAAACACCCAATCCCCTTTTCACTCACGGGCGAGTAGCGCCGCTCGAGTCCCCGGGATCCGGCCCAGCGCTCGAGCCACCGAGCAGCAGCAGCAGCAGGCCGCAGCAGCAGCCGGACCCGAGCAGTGGGAGGGCGCGGCGTCCCCTCCTCCGCTCGCGACAGATAGATAATAGATGAGAAAGACCTATATAATGTCCCACCCCCTGCATATTCTAAGCTGGCACTTTTTAGTGTCTTTCATGTGGCTCTAAAGGGTGCCTAGCCTTGTATTTAGCCAAAAAATAAATAATTAAAAATAAAACCACGTGAGGTCCCCCCATCTTTTGTAGCCAGCTAGGGTAAAGCAGACGGCTGCAGCCTGCAGACCACAGCTGGCAGCTTCACCTTGGGTGGTAATCCAAAACTGAGGGCACCCCACACTGTTATTTTACATTAAATAAATAATTGAAAACAAAAAACGTGGGGTCCCCCCCAAATTGGATCACGAGCCAAGGTAAAGCGGACAGCTGTGGTCTGGTATTCTCAGACTAGGGAGGTCCACTGTTATTGGACACTCCCCAGCCTAAAAATAGCAGGTCGCAGCTGCCCCAGAAGTGGTGCATCCATTAGATGCGCCAATCCTGGTGCTTCGCCCCAACTCATCCCGTTGCCCTAGTGCGGTGGCAAACGGGGTAATATATGGGGTTGATGCCAGATGTGTAATGTCACCTGGCATCAAGCCCTGGGGTTAGTGATGTCACGCGTCTATCAGATACCTGATACCACCAACCCAGTCAGTAAGAAATAAAAAATAGACAACAAAAAAAGTTTTATTTGAAAAAACACTCCCCACATTCCCTCTTTCTTCAATTTATTGACAAGAACAATCAATTCCAGGTCCGGCGTAATCCAATAAGGGGGTCCCACGACGATCCATACCATAGTCACTGTCCCAGTCAATGAAGAACAGAATGTTCCCCATTGGCTGGGAGAGTAATGCAGTGACCTGAGCTAACATCATGAGGTCAGCCCAGGTCACTGCAGGGGATGACGAGCGCTGCTGTCAGGAGGTTAGATGAGATCATTACCTGCAGTGACAATCTCTTGTACTGCTGCCATCAGCGCTGTCACTGCCTTCTATGCCCGCCACGTTCTCAGCAGTATCGAGGGAGCCAGTGACGTCACCACTAGTGACAGTCTCGGGCCGCCCATGAGACGGGCATAGACGGCAGTGACGGCGGTGACGTCAGGAGGCAGGAGATCGTCACAGCAGGTAATGACCTCTTCTAACCTCCTGACAGCAGCGCTCGTCATCCCCGCGGCTGCCAGCACTGCAGTGTGAGAAGCTGCTGATACTGTGGGCAGACACTGACACTGCAGGGCGGGCAGACACTGACACTGCAGGGCGGGCAGCCGCGGGGCTGGAGCGGGACACAGACTGCACGGGCACCCGCCGGAGGTCACACGGAAGTGCTTCTGTGCGGCGTCCAGGGAGTGTGATGTGTGTGTTAACTCTGCTCCGCTTCCTCTTCTGTCATAATGACATCACTTCCTGTGATGAGCATTACCGCAGGTAAATCGCGGCTATACGGGGGTATACCGCACATCATTTGCTACCTGTGGTATACCTGCGGTATTTCACGATTACATTACAGTGAATGGAGTGAAATACTGCAGATACCTGCGGAAAAGAAGTGACATGCACATTTTCTCAAGAAATTTTCTCAAGAAATTCTGCAGAAAGAATGTTCTTGAGAAAAAAACGCCCTGTGCGCACCCAGCAATTTTTTTTCCCATAGGTTTTGCTGGGAAATGTCTGCAGAAAGGCTACAAACATTTCTCAAGAAATTTCTGCAGCAAAACCACGGGTAAAAACGCAGTGTGCGCACAAGGCCTAAGGCCCTTTACACAAGCGAATGTGAATGGCTGAGACTGAACGGCTGTAACGAGAGAGTTTGTATAATAGTGCACAGGTTCCTGTCTACGCCGGGAGAGCGGATCTGAACAAGGATCAGTGCAGTTACAGGAGCGCTTAATGCAGCCGTTTGTTGTTCTACTGTATCATGAGGTTGTGACAAGTTAGAGAAATATCCCGGGTATTACTCAACCTCTGATTGCATAATCAGCCCATGCTTATATGGGATTATACAAGAAAAATGCTGCATATAATCAAACATTAGCTCCGAAAGTAAAGGCGAGAATGGGGAGTGAACGGGATCTGTCATCAGGCTTCTGCTGCCCAATCTGAGGGCACCATGAGGTCGGGGCAGAGGTCCTGATTCCAGCTCTGGGTCACTTACTAGGCTATGTGACTTATAATGTAAGTCTATGGAGCTTCAGAACGAGGCTCACAAGGCTCCATAGACTTCCATTGTAAGCCCAGTGTGATCTGGAGATTCGGCACTGAGTGAGAGACGTTTGGAGCAGCGGTGTAAAGCGCAGAAGAGGGCGATTGGTCACTGTATCATCGCGCATGCACTGCATACACAATAACACAGGGTTAGGAGGACACATCATCGCACTGCAGAGAGCTTCTATAAGAAAAAGCTCAGTCATAAGAAAAAATCAGAAGGAGACATCTCTGGGGACATGATAAATCTGTAGAAGTATAAAGAGAAAGTCCACACAAAAAACGTGGTGTAAAGCTGTTTTCCGTAAATAAAGCCCCCTCAAAAGACACGAGCGTGCGCACCCCTCCAGCTGGAAGAGGGCAGTCTCCAAAGACGTAACTCAGTGTCTCCAGGAGCAGAAACTGGCCACCACTCACACAAAACATCAAAGCACATGGAAAGCTACAATGCATGGGGCCATGTCTACATGGGGCCCTTGTCTGTATGGGGCCCTTGTCTGTATGGGGCCCTTTTCTGCATGGAGCCCTTGTCTGTATGGGGTCCTTTTCTGCATGGGGCCCTGGTCTGTATGGGGCGCTTGTCTGTATGGAGCGCTTGTCTGTATGGGGCCCTTGTCTGTATGGGGCCCTTGTCTGTATGGGGCCCTTGTCTGCATGTGGCGCTTGTCTGTATGGGGCCCTTTTCTGCATGGGGCCCTTGTCTGTATGGGGTTTTTGTCTGCATGGGGCCCTTGTCTGTATGGGGTCCTTTTCTGCATGGGGCCCTGGTCTGTATGGGGTCCTTTTCTGCATGGGGCGCTTGTCTGTATGGGGCCCTTTTCTGCATGGTGCCCTTGTCTGTATGGGGTTTTTGTCTGCATGGGGCCCTTGTCTGTATGGGGTCCTTTTCTGCATGGGGCCCTTGTCTGTATGGGGTTCTTGTCTGCATGGGGCCCTTTTCTGTATGGGGCCCTGGTCTGTATGGGGCCCTCGTCTGTATGGGGCGCTTGTCTGTATGGGACCCTTGTCTTTATGGGGCCCTTGTCTGCATGGGGCCATTTCTACATGGGGCCCTTGTCTGTATGGGGCCCTCGTCTGTATGGGGCGCTTGTCTGTATGGAGCGCTTTTCTGTATGGGGCCCTTGTCTGTATGGGGCCCTTGTCTGTATGGGGCCCTGGTCTGTATGGGGCCCTTGTCTGTATGGGGCCCTGGTCTGTATGGGGCCCTGGTCTGTATGGGGCGCTTGTCTGTATGGAGCGCTTGTCTGTATGGGGCCCTTGTCTGTATGGGGCGCTTGTCTGTATGGGGCCCTTTTCTGCATGGGGCCCTTGTCTGTATGGGGTTCTTGTCTGCATGGGGTCCTTTACTGCATGGGGCCCTTGTCTGTATGGGGCCCTCGTCTGTATGGGGCGCTTGTCTGTATGGGACCCTTGTCTTTATGGGGCCCTTGTCTGTATAGGGCCCTTGTCTGCATGGGGCCATGTCTACATGGGGTCCTTGTCTGTATGGGGCCCTCGTCTGTATGGGGCGCTTGTCTGTATGGGGCCCTTGTCTGTATGGGGCCCTTGTCTGTATAGGGCCCTTGTCTGTATGGGGCCATGTCTACATGGGGCCCTTGTCTGTATGGGGTCCTTGTCTGCATGGGGCCCTTTTCTGCATGGGGCCCTTGTCTGTATGGGGTCCTTTTTTGCATGGGGCCCTCGTCTGTATGGGGCGCTTGTCTGTATGGGGCCCTTGTCTTTATGGGGCCCTTGCCTGTATAGGGCCCTTGTCTGCATGGGGCCATGTCTACATGGGGCCCTTGTCTGTATGGGACCCTTTTTTGCATGGGGCCCTTGTCTGTATGGGGTCCTTTTCTGCATGGGGCCCTGGTCTGTATGGGGTCCTTTTCTGCATGGGGCCCTGGTCTGTATGGGGTCCTTTCCTGCATGGGGCCCTGGTCTGTACGGGGTCCTTTTCTGCATGGGGCCCTGGTCTGTATGGGGCCCTTTTCTGCACGGGGCCCTTGTCTGTATGGGGCCCTTTTCTGCATGGGGCCCTTGTCTGTATGGGGTCCTTTTCTGCATGGGGCCCTGGTCTGTATGGGGTCCTTTTCTGCATGGGGCCCTTGTCTGTATGGGGTCCTTTTCTGCATGGGGCCCTTGTCTGTATGGGGCCCTTTTCTGCATGGGGCCCTGGTCTGTATGGGGCCCTTTTCTGCATGGGGCCCTGGTCTGAATGGGGTCCTTTTCTGCATGGGGCCCTGGTCTGTATGGGGTCCTTTTTTGCATGGGGCCCTTGTCTGTATGGGGTCCTTTTCTGCATGGGGCCCTTGTCTGTATGGGGTCCTTTTCTGCATGGGGCCCTGGTCTGTATGGGGTCCTTTTTTGCATGGGGCCCTTGTCTGTATGGGGTCCTTTTCTGCATGGGGCCCTTGTCTGTATGGGGTCCTTTTCTGCATGGGGCCCTTGTCTGTATGGGGCCCTTTTCTGCATGGGGCCCTGGTCTGTATGGGGCCCTTTTCTGCATGGGGCCCTGGTCTGTATGGGGTCCTTTTCTGCATGGGGCCCTGGTCTGTATGGGGCCCTCGTCTGGAGGCTGCTTTAGTCTGATCACCACTTGGGGTCATGATGGAAAGTTTCCTTCTTCAGAGCATATTGGTTTCTGCTTTATCAGCTTTTACCTTTGAATATTTATTTTTGTGTACATTATTACGATATAACAAGACGCGATAAACAGAAATGACAAGAGAAGATTCATCTCCAGACAGCGCTTGTGATGGGGATAATCTGGAGCCAGGTTGTCCTCTCCTGGGCCAGATGGTTCCTGCGGCCGCTGCCTTCCGCCTTGCTCCGGCAATACCTCCATTAGTAGGGTCACTAGCAGAGCCTGGCCACATCGGTGGATGACACGAATCCTTCACATCTGATCTTCTCTGTCTTCAGGCTCTTGTCTGGTTCTTGCTCTCGGCTTGTATCTTGCTTCTTTCGGGACCTTCTTTTGGTTCTGTCCTTTGTTGGTGATTGCGGCCTATATTCCCACAGACTCATGGACGCCCGTCAGTTTAGGCCTGACTGGAGCGCCCCTTCTTCTGCTATGTACCTCCAGCACCACCAGCTGGAGTCTGTCCTGGAGATGGAGATATCAGGGCTCCTCACCCCGGCATATCTTCAGGCTTCATGACTGTAGATCCCAGGTGATTCTGGTGACATAGACTTCTTTCTTCTCAGGTGTCATACGCATAAGATACAAGCGGTGACATTCTGTTCTTGGACGTTCCTTTGCTATAAATGATGTTATCTTCTAACAGTTGGCGTTTTGCTGAATGTCCGGCTCATACGTTCTCACAGATGCCATGATGGCTTCTCCAGCTGTCTGAGATTACGGCATCCTCCCTTTCTAAAGTGTCATGTCAACTTGTGATCTTGCTAATAGAAGGGAAAAGCAAACCTGTCCTGTCTGGTAGGAAGCGGCGCGTTTCAGGCCGGCTGTGACAATACACGTCAGTTTGCTGGGTTATTGGCTTGGACAATTTCTCTGGGGGACTCCCTCGCATGCCTTTGGGGATTTATGAGGGCAGTGCCCGGCCGCTGGTCTGTGGGATGCTGAGGCTCCAGGGTCACAAGACTCAACTCCTCACTTACAGCTGTGAGGAAACAAGGCCCAAAGCAAACAAAGCCGGAGATAGACTCAAGCCTGCTTTACACGTTGCAATTAGTTGTACAATCGCATTTGTGATGTGACACGCCCCGGTTGCATACGGGATCTTATGAGATCACACGTAGGTCGTTCATTTGCTGTCACACGAGCGTTAGTAGTCTATTGATCAATTTTGTGTGTGATCCTTTAGATCATGTGTTCTGTGACGTATGCATTGGGCACCTTTTTTTTTTTTTTTTATTTATTGACTTGCCAAGCGTGTGTAATGTGTAGGGATGCGTTTTTACTATGTCATCTGCCATTCAGCTCTGCTACATGGCCGCTGACAGCAGACACAGACAGCCATGTAGCAGCGGTGAATGGCCGCTGACAGCAGACACAGACAGCCATGTAGCAGAGCTGAATGGCAGATGACAGCAGACACAGACAGCCATGTAGCAGCGCTGAATGGCAGATGACAGCAGACACAGACAGCCATGTAGCAGAGCTGAATGGCAGATGACAGCAGACACAGACAGCCATGTAGCAGAGCTGAATGGCCGCTGACAGCAGACACAGACAGCCATGTAGCAGAGCTGAATGGCCGCTGACAGCAGACACAGACAGCCATGTAGCAGAGCTGAATGGCCGCTGACAGCAGACACAGACAGCCATGTAGCAGAGCTGAATGGCAGATGACAGCAGACACAGACAGCCATGTAGCAGCGGTGAATGGCCGCTGACAGCAGACACAGACAGCCATGTAGCAGCGGTGAATGGCCGCTGACAGCAGACACAGACAGCCATGTAGCAGAGCTGAATGGCAGATGACAGCAGACACAGACAGCCATGTAGCAGAGCTGAATGGCAGATGACAGCAGACACAGACAGCCATGTAGCAGAGCTGAATGGCAGATGACAGCAGACACAGACAGCCATGTAGCAGCGGTGAATGGCAGATGACAGCAGCCACAGACAGCCATGTAGCAGAGCTGAATGGCAGATGACAGCAGACACAGACAGCCATGTAGCAGAGCTGAATGGCAGATGACAGCAGACACAGACAGCCATGTAGCAGCGGTGAATGGCAGATGACAGCAGACACAGACAGCCATGTAGCAGAGCTGAATGGCCGCTGACAGCAGACACAGACAGCCATGTAGCAGAGCTGAATGGCCGCTGACAGCAGACACAGACAGCCATGTAGCAGAGCTGAATGGCAGATGACAGCAGACACAGACAGCCATGTAGCAGCGGTGAATGGCCGCTGACAGCAGCCACAGACAGCCATGTAGCAGCGGTGAATGGCCGCTGACAGCAGCCACAGACAGCCATGTAGCAGCGGTGAATGGCCGCTGACAGCAGCCACAGACAGCCATGTAGCAGCGGTGAATGGCCGCTGACAGCAGACACAGACAGCCATGTAGCAGAGCTGAATGGCCGCTGACAGCAGACACAGACAGCCATGTAGCAGAGCTGAATGGCCGCTGACAGCAGACACAGACAGCCATGTAGCAGAGCTGAATGGCCGCTAACAGCAGACACAGACAGCCATGTAGCAGAGCTGAATGGCAGATGACAGCAGACACAGACAGCCATGTAGCAGCGGTGAATGGCAGATGACAGCAGACACAGACAGCCATGTAGCAGAGCTGAATGGCCGCTGACAGCAGACACAGACAGCCATGTAGCAGAGCTGAATGGCCGCTAACAGCAGACACAGACAGCCATGTAGCAGAGCTGAATGGCAGATGACAGCAGACACAGACAGCCATGTAGCAGAGCTGAATGGCAGATGACAGCAGACACAGACAGCCATGTAGCAGAGCTGAATGGCAGATGACAGCAGACACAGACAGCCATGTAGCAGAGCTGAATGGCAGATGACAGCAGACACAGACAGCCATGTAGCAGCGGTGAATGGCAGATGACAACAGACACAGACAGCCATGTAGCAGAGCTGAATGGCAGATGACAGCAGACACAGACAGCCATGTAGCAGAGCTGAATGGCAGATGACAGCAGACACAGACAGCCATGTAGCAGAGCTGAATGGCAGATGACAGCAGACACAGACAGCCATGTAGCAGAGCTGAATGGCAGATGACAGCAGACACAGACAGCCATGTAGCAGAGCTGAATGGCAGATGACAGCAGACACAGACAGCCATGTAGCAGCGGTGAATGGCAGATGACAACAGACACAGACAGCCATGTAGCAGAGCTGAATGGCAGATGACAGCAGACACAGACAGCCATGTAGCAGAGCTGAATGGCAGATGACAGCAGACACAGACAGCCATGTAGCAGCGGTGAATGGCCGATGACAGCAGACACAGACAGCCATGTAGCAGCGGTGAATGGCCGATGACAGCAGACACAGACAGCCATGTAGCAGCGGTGAATGGCCGATGACAGCAGACACAGACAGCCATGTAGCAGAGCTGAATGGCCGCTGACAGCAGACACAGACAGCCATGTAGCAGAGCTGAATGGCAGATGACAGCAGACACAGACAGAGCCGCACTGTCAGAATGAACTCGGGTGAACCTCACCCGACTTCAGTGTCATGCTGCGGCTCTGTCTGTGTCGCTCCCTGTTTAGCGGTCACCTGTGAAGGGCTCACCGGTGACCGCTAAACTCCTGAGTGACTGAATTGAGCAGCCCTCTCTCATATAGTCACCGATCCCCGGCGCTGCACGGCGTTCACACTGCTCCAGCGGCTTTTACTATTTTGAAAAAGCCGGCCGCCCATTAAACAATCTCGTATTCCCTGCTTACCCCGCCCACCGGCGCCTATGATTGGTTACAGTGAGACACGCCCCCCCACGCTGAGTGACAGGTGTCACACTGCACCCAATCACAGCAGCCGGTGGGCGTGTCTATACTGTGTAGTGAAATAAATAATTAAATAATTAAAAAAACCGGCGTGCGGTTCCCCCCAATTTTAAAACCAGCCAGATAAAGCCATACGGCTGAAGGCTGCTATTCTCAGGATGGGGAGCTCCACGTTATGGGGAGCCCCCCAGCCTAACAATATCAGCCAACAGCCGCCCAGAATTGCCGCATACATTAGATGCGACAGTTCTGGGACTGTACCCGGCTCTTCCCGATTTGCCCTGGTGCGTTGGCAAATCGGAGTAATAAGGAGTTAATGGCAGCCCATAGCTGCCAATAAGTCCTAGATTAATCATGTCAGGCGTCTATGAGATACCCTCCATGATTAATCTGTAAATTACAGTAAATAAACACACACACCCGAAAAAATCCTTTATTAGAAATAAAAAACACAAACATATACCCTGGTTAACCACTTTAATCAGCCCAAAAAAGCCCTCCATGTCCGGCGGAATCCAGGATGGTCCAGCGTCGCTTCCAGCTCTGCTGCATGGAGGTGACAGGAGCAGCAGAATACACCGCCGCTCCTGTCATCTCCACACAGCAACTGAAGACAGCTGCGCGATCAGCTGATCTGTCACTGAGGTTACCCGCTGTCACTGGATCCAGCGGTGGCCGCGGGTAACCTCAGTGACAGCTCAGCTGATCGTGCGGCACTCTTCATTTGCTGCGTGGAGCTGACAGGAGCGGCGGTGTATTCTGCAGCTCCTGTCACCTCCATGCAGCAGCGCTGGAAGCGACGCTGGAGCATCCTGGATTCCGTCGGACATGGAGGGCTTTTTGGGGCTGATTAAAGTGGTTAACCAGGGTATATGTTTGTGTTTTTTATTTCTAATAAATGATTTTTTCAGCTGTGTGTTTATTTACTGTAATTTACAGATTAATCATGGAAGGTGTCTCATAGACGCCTGACATGATTAATCTAGGACTTATTGGCAGCTATGGGCTGCCAATAACTCCTTATTACCCCGATGTGCCAACGCACCAGGGCAAATCGGGAAGAGCCGGGTACAGTCCCAGAACTGTCGCATCTAATGTATGCGGCAATTCTGGGCGGCTGTTGGCTGATATTGTTAGGCTGGGGGGCTCCCCATAACGTGGAGCTCCCCATCCTGAGAATACCAGCCTTCAGCCGTATGGCTTTATCTGGCTGGTTTTAAAATTGGGGGGGACCGCACGCTGTTTTTTTAAATTATTTAATTATTTATTTCACTACACAGTATAGACACGCCCACCGGCTGCTGTGATTGGGTGCAGTGAGACACCTGTCACTCAGCGTGGGGGCGTGTCTCACTGTAACCAATCATAGGCGCCGGTGGGCGGGGATAGCAGGGAATACGAGATTGTAATGGGCGGCTGGCTTTTTCAAAACAGTAAAAGCTGCCGGAGCAGTGTGAATGCCGCGCAGCGCCGGGGATCGGTGAGTATATGAGAGAGGGGGATAGACTGACATGGACAGAGGGACAGAGATAGTGACCGACTGACAGAGATTAGTGAATGACAGCCATTGTGAGGCGCTTCAGAACGCAGCTTTTCAGCTGCACTCTGAAGTGGACCTTTTTTAAGCTGCAGTGCAGAGCGCACACCTGCGCACATAGCATCAGACACCAAAATCGTATGAGGGATGTCACACGTTACAATTGACTAGGTTCACGCAACAAAACGCTCAATTCTAGACAAAGATACGATGTGTTTGCGATCAACGGTTTTGCGTTCAATCCTGATCGCACGTAGATGTCACACGCAGATACCTCACAAACGATGCCGGATGTGCGTCACTTACAACTTGACCCCAACGACGGATTGTGAGATATATTGAAGCGTGTGTAGCGGGCTTCAGTGGCTGCACTGGTGGCCTGAAAGGTGCAATCTGGAAAATCACAACCTGGTCTTTCCAATGAAGATGTATGATGGATGTAGCAGGGTTTGCAGAAGGGTGGGCTCCTGGGGGTCCCCGTGCACATTAGGTTTGTATGATCATTCACTGAGCTTAGAGCCATCATGAGTCTCCTCTAACAGGCGGTGGAGGGGTGAAGATCCACATCCACCCTCTTATTCGGCAGACAGGAAAGTCACTGCCAGACGAGGCTTGTTCTGCTGCCACATTGGCAGTCATTATATCATCACCGTCCTCTACAGCTTGGCTGATTATCAGTAGTTTCATGCCTAGTTTGTCACGAGGAGTAATGGCGGCATCAGACGCAGTTCACATTACAGATCCTGACACTGCGCACTATGGCGTCTCTGGTGCTTCTCTGGTGCTTCTGAGCTATAAGGGCAGGTTTGGGTAATGACCAGCTGCGGGCTCATTCATGAACAGGCTAATAAGAAGTAACCTCTGCTAATTTGCTTTTTGACCTCTGGGATCACCCCCTTCCTGGTTAAGATGGTGGAATCTGTCTTCCCACGCCGACTATAGCTTATTGCAGTGCTGGTCTGCTGTTGATCATATTATGTGGTTCTTGGAGTTGTAGAGTTCTCCCGTCATCTTGGTGTTTCCCCCATGCTCTTATTTTCCTCCTTAGCTCTTGTCTTATACATCTGTGTGATTTTTTTGCTTCCCTTTGTTTGTCTATCCCTTTTGGTTTAATCACTCCTGTCCCAGCCCTCCCTTGTGGTTTAGGGGGAGGGGGTATAAGATTAGGGCTGGTCAGGAGCTGGGCCAGGAAGGCGGCTCAGATATCCTCACCTCCAGAGGTAACTCTGAGATCAGGAATAGGCTAGGATCCCTAAGGCTATGTGCCCACGGGACTCTGTATCTGCGGATTTTTCTGCATCAAAATCCGCAGCTTTACCCGGAATCCGCACCTTTTCATAGGTGCGGATTTTGTGCGGATTTGACGCGGATTTGATGCAGATTTTGCGATTTTTTTTTAATTCAATTGAATAGGCAAAATCCGCACGAAAATCCGCAACAATAATTGACATGCTGCAGATTTTTCCGCACGAAAATCCGCACGATTTCTGCTGCGGAAAAATCCGCAGCGTGGGCACAGCATTTCCCAAATGCCATAGAAATGGCTGGGGAGTAGCTGTGCTGCAGATTTCTGGAAAATCAGCGGCTTTTCCGCGAGAAATCCGAGGCAAAATCCGCGCATTTTCCGCAGCGTGGGCACATAGCCTTAGCATGACGGCAAGTCTAGGAGCCCCTGTCCCCTTCCTTCTATGGAATTACCGTGACATAGAGTCTAGCCATGGTTCTGATGTGCACAGGCTGATTGGTAATAAATCGTGGTGTTCACAGAGACGGACGGTCACTATTCTCCACAGCACAGGTTCTGATTACATGGGGCTGTGTGCTGCAGAGAACAATGATTTTTTAGCAAGCTCATTTCATCTCCAAGAAGCCCTTAGGTTTTATGTCAGGTGATCGGCCTGTTTACACTGGATGATTATTGGGAAGTCAGTGTTCCTAGTAACACTTCTTCAAATAATCGCCAAATCTGAATGCAACTGTAGCGCCCCTGAACCCATCAGGGCACTACTAGGTACTGCATCCTGTGAAAAATGCGGGGCCTACCCCAAGGGACCTGGAAGACCAGTGCCGGTAGCATTAAAACACATAACATCCCCAGTTTCCCTCTCCCAATCATGGGTGACTGACTAGTCTGGGACCCAAAGGATGGTCACCTAGGGGTGGAGTCGATCCAGTCCACTAGCCGAAAACCAGGTGGGAGGTGACAGAAAGAAAGACACGAGAGTCCGGTAGTGACAGTTGAAGGGGACGGACGTGTCTCCAGACGGGGTCGTGTAGCAGTGTCCTAAGTGGTGTAGGAGAGTGGTTGCCAGAGAGGGTACAGCCAGGTACTCCTGGAACCAGAGCACTGACGGGGCACAAGGCCCTAGGTCAGGACAACGCTTCAGACAACCTGACAAATACCTGCACAGTGAGGGACCTTCACGGACCTCAATGACCCAAGAATCCGGGGGCACCAGCAGTAAAGATAGAGCCAGGGACCGGAAGAGAACACCGATCCTACAGGGTTCACACAGCCCGCCATACGGACCAGAGACTGCTGACAGAAAGGGACCCCCTGATGCTCCAAGCCACGGGGTCCCACCAACCAGCGACAGTTGCCGGGGAGAGAAGCCACCAGGTTACCACACCAGCACTGGAACAAAAGGGACAAGGGGTCGGAACCAGCCATCCTCCATCATCTGCCTCCACATCGCTGTGAGTAAACAAGAGTTGCACTGCATCCCCATCGTGTGGTCTTTTTTCTTTCTGCACCGGATCCCCTCATTCACTCCCTTTTAAAAAGCGACCGACCCCCAGGGTCAAGGAACCGGGCATCGACTGATACACAACCATGACACAGCATCCCTGTACATATACGGCCCGGGACCAAGTACCCCATAGCCCTGGGGCGACACACAACTTTACTGTGCTCTTCCCATAGAGGACGAGTGAGCTGGAAATCCAGGCTATCCACTGATTGTGAAGTGATTCTTAGGGGGGCTTTCACGTTGCAACATCGCTTCCGAAATATCGTCGGGGTCACGTCATTAGTGACTGTCACGCTCTCCGGGCCCCGACGCCGTTCCCCACTCACCGCTCCGGTCCCGGGTCCCCTGCCCTCAGTCACACGTCCTCCTCGGCACCCTCCAGGCTCCCGGTCTTCCGTTCCAGGCGCTCCTCTGCAACCCAGGACACCCTGTCTGGCTCCCCTACATCCTTGGCACCGCTCCCTGCTCTGGTCGCCGGCACTCGGGCATCGCGCATGCGCATTAGGGCGCACGGTCATTGACCTTCTCTTAAAGGGCCAGTGCTCCTGAAACAGGATATTGCCTAAGTGAGGATTAGAGTATATAAGGAGTTTCCTGCCATGAGGGCGGCGCCTGTTCTACGAGTTCTGTAGCTAGGAGTCCAGGTCCCCCTTTGCTGTGTCTCGTTCTAATCTTGTGTCTTCCACAGGACTGTCCTGCCAAGCTAAACCTTGTCCTGATCACAATCTGTCCGAGTGGTTCTACGGGGACTATCATCTGAGACTCCACCACCTTCTCCAGTCGGAACCCGCCTCCTAAACTCGGCTTCACCCGGTGACCTCTGCCTCCTCTTCCGGTTGTACCTGGGTCCCGTCATCTAACCTGGCACCAGGAACTCTATGTCCCCAGGGACTTCCTCATTCCAGCTTCTGGAAAGCACTCTGATCTTAACCGCTTTGTGCTGCGGCAACCGTGCATCCAGGCCCTCTGGTGGGGTGACCGGACAGTCCCTGTATAGGGGTTAGCTCTGAGTTGCCCCACTAGGGGAGTCCAGTGCACGGCCCAGAGGATCCACCACCCGGACGCAATAGTTAGAACAGGCCATGGATCCCGCCGAAGTACTAGCGTCCCAGTTGGCCGGATTGCAGCAGGAGATGGTCCGTCAACGCGAGACGCAATCCCGTATGCTGGCCTTCATGACGTCAGTAGATACCCGCTTGAGCACGCTGCAAGCAACCGCCACGTCCCTGTCAACCCCGGCCACGTCGACGAACCCCGTAGGAGCTGTCTCCGAGACCTCAAGACTCCGGCTGGCTTCCCCGCCCCGGTACGCCGGGGATCCCAAGACCTGCAGGGGGTTTTTGAACCAGTGTTCGCTACACTTCAAGCTGCTGCCACATCTCTTTGTTTCTGATCAAGCCGAGGTAGCCTTTGTAATGTCCCACCTGGAGGGCGAGGCACTGGCGTGGATGAATCCCTTGTGGGAGAAGGAAGATCCCGTAACCAACAACATCCGAGACTTCCTGCAAGCCTTCCGTACCACCTTTGACGAACCCGGAAGCGCCTCCGCGTCGGCTTCCTCGCTACTCAGGCCAAGGGACTTTGACTATGGGACAGTATGCCATCCGGTTCCGTACCCTAGCCTCTGAGCTAGGGTGGAACAACAAAGCCATGACTGCCGCCTTCTGGGAGGGGCTTACCGGTCGTATCAAGGACGAGCTGGCTGGCCGCGGTGTCCCCTACACCTTGGATGCTCTGATCGCCCTAGCAACCCGGATAGACCTCCACTTTCAGGAACGATCCAAAGAAGTGTCCCGTGAGAGACGTCCGGTAAGGCACTCCTCTCCTCCGCGGAAGCCTACCGTCTATCCGTCTGCGCTCTCTGGCCCCTCCACCCATGAGCCCATGCAAGTAGACTGGCTGCGGTCTTCCGAGCGGAACGACTCGCCAAGGGCCTCTGCTTCTATTGCGGAGACAGCGTGGACTGTCCAGGTGACAACGGGAGAAACCCGCTTCACAGCAGACGCATACCTCGATTCCGGGGCAGCAGGTAACTTCATCCAACAGGCCACGGTCGACAAGTACCTGGTACCGGTCACCCCGCTGAAGAAACCCCTTGTGATTGCCTCTGTGGATGGGGAACCCCTATCTGACACTGTCCTGTTTGTCACCAAACCCGTGAGACTCTGAATCGGTGCGCTGCACACCGAGGAAATCGCCTTCTATGTCCTCCCGCGCATGTCTCATCTGCTCCTGCTGGGCCTACCCTGGTTACGGGTACATGAACCTTCGGTCAGCTGGCGTACTAGAGAGATTACCCGATGGGGCCCGTCTTGCCATGAGAGCTCTCTGCAGTCCATCCAGCCCGAACGTCGTCCTCCGGCCCCGGAGTCCCTTCCAGGACTACCTCCCGCCTACTGGCCCTTCGCGGATGTGTTCGATAAAAAGGAGTCAGAGGTATTGCCGCCCCATCAATCCTACGACTGTGCCATCGACCTCCTGCCGGGAACCACTCCTCCTCGGGGGCGGATATACCCTTTGTCCCCTGCTGATACCAGGGCCATGTCCGACTACAACACCGAGAACCTGGCACGAGGATTTATTTGGAGATCCTCATCTCCAGCTGGAGTGGGCTTCTTCTTCGTCAAGAAAAAAGAAGGCGACTTACGTCCCTGTATTGATTATCGGGGCCTGAACCAGATCACCGTGAAGAACAAATATCCCCTGCCTCTAATCCCTGAACTCTTCGATCGGCTCAGAGGGGCCCGTATATTCACCAAATTGAATCTCCGTGGAGCCTACAACCTGGTTCGCATTCGCTCCGGGGACGAGTGGAAGACCGCCTTCAACACCCGGGACGGGCACTACGAGTATTGTTTGATGCCCTTTGGTCTTTGCAACGCCCCGGCTGTCTTCCAGGAGCTGGTGAACGACGTGTTCAGGGACCTCCTCTACGTCTGTGTCGTCGTATACCTGGACGACATCTTAGTCTATTCCCCGGACCTACAGAACCACAGATAAAACGTGCAGCTTGTGCTACAGAGGCTGAGGGAAAATCGTCTATACGCCAAATACGAGAAGTGTGTGTTCGAACAATCATCTCTTCCCTTTCTGGGCTATGTGATATCCGACACCGGCCTGCAGATGGACCCCGAGAAGGTCTCTGCCATCCTCGATTGGCCCCCTCCTACTGTACTGAAGGCCATCCAACGCTTGCTCGGCTTTGCTAATTACTACCGCCAATTCATTCCTCACTTCTCGGCTCTGACAGCTCCTCTCTCCGCCTTGACCAGGAAGGGGGCCGACCCGAAGGCCTGGTCTCCCGAGACCGACGCCGCCTTCTGCTCCCTGAAGTGGTCCTTTGCCTCCTCTCCCGTTCTTCACCGACCAGAGCTGAACCGCCAATTCACCTTGGAGGTGGACGCCTCCTCCGCAGGGGCCGGGGCCGTGCTTATGCAGACGTCCTCCACCGGGAAGATGGTCACCTGCGGCTTCTTCTCCAAAACCTTCTCGGCGCCCGAACGCAATTACACCATTGGTGATCGAGAGCTCCTGGCCGTCAAGATGGCATTGGAGGAGTGGCGTTATTTCTTGGAGGGGGTGGTGTGAAGATGTAATTTACCCTCTCACTGTATATGCTGTACAGATTCCTATTTCAAGCTGGGTTCATTGTCTTATTTGAACTACTTCTGTGTACATTTCTATTGTTGTAGGTAATCACCCCCTAAAATGCAAGGTTATATCCTCTTGAGGCACTTCCATCCCTGGGAGTAGGGGGAGGTGGGCCTAGAGTCCAACTAGTGTAAACTCTGCTTACCTGGGAGATTCAGTCAGTCTGTGTGAAACTTGAAGAAGGAAGATTGATCCTCTGGGAGGGAATAGCTGAGGCTGGATCCTAGAGCTGGTGTATGGACAGTTACAGACTGGAGATCAGTGGCCCGTGGGATTGTGTGGAACTCTTTGGACTACTGTAAGGACGATTACTTTGTTATCCGGTCCGAGGATTGTCGGGAAGGGCCCCCGAATCTGTTTTACGTGGACTTATCGTGTGCTGTTCCAGTGTCCTTGTGAATAAACCTGTTGGATCGTCCCTCGGCCTCGTCCATCCTTTGCTCTGTTGTACACTCCCGTCACAAACTGGTTGGCAGCGGTGGGATCAGAGCAGAAAGAATGGAGGACAACGGCCCATTAACATCTGGAATCAGAACCTCAGAGTACAAGAACTGGACTGTGGTGAGCCTACAAACAATGGCCCGTGAAGTAGGAGTTTGTTTCAAAGGACTCTCCAAGGCGCAGCTGATTGAGGCGCTAGAAGGAGTCTGTTCGCAAAATGACGTGGAGGAAGGATCCTCACAGCAAACGGAAGAAAGACGGCAGCCGGAGGTGAATACCCAAAAAAGTCAATGGGTTGTGTGGTACAAGGAGGAGATGGCACTGCTTGGAGATGAGGCCACCATAGAAGATAAGAGGGAGGCCATGCGTGGAGCTAAAGAGAAGGAGCGCAGGATGGAGGAGATGGCACTGCTGGATAAGGAGCTCGCTGTGGAAGCCGCGAGAGGTTCCAGACAGACTGTAACCCCAGCACCCATCATGAGGGAACTTCCCAGGGTGTCCCGCAAAGACTTTAAGCCGTTTAATGAGGCTGCAGGCGACATTGAGGGCTTCTTCCAGGACTTTGAGCATCAGTGTCGATTAATGGAAGTCCCGGACAGGGAGCGTGTCCGGCATCTGGTTGGGCTCCTAGAGGGGGGAGCTGCTGAAGCCTATAGAGCTATGGACCCTCGGTGGAACTGTGAGTATGCGGATATTAAACAGACTATTCTAGAACATTATGCTGTGACCCCAGACACTTACAGGACTCAGTTCCGTGCTTTAGCCTGTGATGGGGAAGTGTCTTTTAAGATATATGCTCATAGACTCAAACAAATATGTAATCGCTGGCTGGAGGCAGAGGAGGCCTTATCTTGGGAGACCTTCCTGCAGGTCATCCTAAAAGAACAATTCTTTGCCCAGTGCCCCGCTGAGATCCGGGAATGGGTGTGTGAGAGAAAACCAGCGACAGTGGAGGAAGCTGCTGCTCTCGCTGATGAGGCTCTCACCATCAAGCCTCAGTGGAGGGTTCTGTTGGAGGATGGAGAGACGCCTAACAGCTCCACAACACCGGATGCCCCCAGTTATTCTGTCCCCATTGTTCCCCGTTCCTCTAAGCCACCACATGTTGATACCCGTGTTAATGTGCCTCCAGTTGCTTCTACTGCACTTTCTGGAATACGCTGGGGAGAGGAAGTAACAGAGCGCAGGTGTTATGTTTGTAGGCATCCCGGGCATTTGCAGGCCTCATGCCCAGCCAGGCCATGGAGGAATCATCCTCAAACCCCTACAGCACCTTCAGGTGGGAGCCGGCCTCCAAGTTCCCCTACCCCTTACCCAAGAGGACGCCTTGGATGGAGGGAGACCCAGCTCAGATGCTATCATTGTGGACAGCCAGGGCATCGGCAAGTCTCCTGCCCAGCTGTTCAAATGAGGACTGATCCTGCACCCAATCGGATTGTTAATTATTTACAGCCCAGTGCCATGGAGGAAGATGTGGCACCGTTATGTGAGGACTGGCCTAGTGACTCAGCCCCCCATGTTGCACCACCAGGAGTTTACGGGGTGCGACCCGCAGTTATGACGACTTCTGCTCATCGAGGTAAGCACTTGCAGGAGGTTGTGCTGGATGGACAGAGACTTGTTGGATTTTGTGACTCGGGTGCTTTCCTCACACTGGCTGATCCCCGAGTGGTTCGGCCTGAGGCAATCCATAGAGGACCTGGGATTGTTATTGAACTGGCTGGTGGACAATGGAGGACTATTCCCACAGCCACTGTGGATCTGAACTTTGGTTTTGGGGTCAGGCGATGTGTGGTTGGGGTGATGGGTGGTCTGCCTGCAGCTGTTCTCCTGGGCAATGATGTGGGAGAGCTACGATGCCAATTCGTGGCTGCATGAAGCCACATGTAAGTAACGCTCTGCCTGTGTGTACTTAACCAGTGACCTGTAGAGGTCCCTAGTACGTACACAAGTTGGGAGGGGGAGGGATTGTGAAGATGTAATTTACCCTCTCACTGTATATGCTGTACAGATTCCTATTTCAAGCTGGGTTCATTGTCTTATTTGAACTACTTCTGTGTACATTTCTATTGTTGTAGGTAATCACCCCCTAAAATGCAAGGTTATATCCTCTTGAGGCACTTCCATCCCTGGGAGTAGGGGGAGGTGGGCCTAGAGTCCAACTAGTGTAAACTCTGCTTACCTGGGAGATTCAGTCAGTCTGTGTGAAACTTGAAGAAGGAAGATTGATCCTCTGGGAGGGAATAGCTGAGGCTGGATCCTAGAGCCGGTGTATGGACAGTTACAGACTGGAGATCAGTGGCCCGTGGGATTGTGTGGAACTCTTTGGACTACTGTAAGGACGATTACTTTGTTATCCGGTCCGAGGATTGTCGGGAAGGGCCCCCGAATCTGTTTTACGTGGACTTATCGTGTGCTGTTCCAGTGTCCTTGTGAATAAACCTGTTGGATCGTCCCTCGGCCTCGTCCATCCTTTGCTCTGTTGTACACTACCGTCACAGGTGGTTTAACCGGTAATCATTTATACTGACCACAAAAACCTGGAATACCTACGGTCCGCTCAAAGACTTAACCCGCGCCAAGCCCGTTGGTCTCTGTTTTTTGCCTGGTTTGACTTCCAGCTACACTTCCGGTCCGCGGACAAGAACGTGGGGGCGGATGCCCTGTCTCGGTCCTTCGTCCTGATGGAGCAAGAGGAAGAGCCAAACCAGTCTATCATCTGTCCGAGCAAGGTCATCCTGGTGGCTCCCGTCTCTCTGGCGCAGATACCCCCTGGGAAGACTTACGTCACGGAGACTGATAGATTCAAGGTCCTCCAATGGGGACATTCCTCGAAAGTGGCCGGACACCCTGTGGTGCTATCGTCCGTCACTATTGGTGGCCGTCTCTTCGCAAGGATGTCACCGCCTTCGTCTCCGCTTGTTCCTCCTGTGCCCGGAACAAGACGCCTAAGTATCTGCCCTTTGGTCGTCTTCTGCCTCTACCAATTCCTTCAGTTCCGTGGCAACACATCGCCATGGACTTCGTCATGGACTTACCCTTGCCCTCCGGTCATACGGTCATCTGGGTCGTGGTGGACCGGTTCTTGAAAATGGCTCATTCACGTTTCTGGTGGGCTCTCTGCGAACATCTGGGGGTGTCTCTGGACTTTTCCTCTGCCTACCACCCTCAGTCAAACGGCCAAGTGGAACGGGTCAACCAAATCATGACGTCCTTCCTACGCCACTACGTCAACGCCCATCAGGACAATTGGTCCACGCTTCTTCCTTGGGCTGAGTTCTCCCATAACCACCAGGTCAGCGAATCCACCTCC
This sequence comes from Anomaloglossus baeobatrachus, assembly GCF_048569485.1. Lineage (NCBI taxonomy): Eukaryota > Metazoa > Chordata > Amphibia > Anura > Aromobatidae > Anomaloglossus > Anomaloglossus baeobatrachus. The sequence goes on along the minus strand of NC_134355.1, from coordinate 5,934,056 downwards.
AGCTCTCCCTTCCATGTCGTCTATGGCCTCCAGCCTTCCGTGCCGTTACCAGTATCCCCTGCTTCCGATATACCTGCTGCAGACGTCCTAGCTAGAGACTTCTCCGCTATATGGGCCTCCACCAAGACCTCCCTTGGACGAGCTGCGGCACGGATGAAGAAACACGCAGACAAAAGACACCTTGACCCTCCTCGCTTCTCTCCTGGGGACTTGGTCTGGCTTGCCTCCAAGTACGTTCGACTCAAGATACCGTCGTACAAGCTGGGTCCGCGGTGCATCGGTTCCTTCAAAGTCATCAGGAGGATTAATGAGGTGTCCTATAAGCTGCGGCTTCCGCCCACCATGCAGATACGCAACTCCTTCCATGTTTCCTTCCTGAAGCCGGTTGTCCTTGGGCCCTTCTCCGCTGACACCAGCACTCCTCCTCCTCCCATTGCTGATGATGACATCTATGCGGTAAGAGATATCGTGGCCATGAAGACCGTCAGGGGTAGGCAGTACTTCCTGGTCGACTGGGCGGGTTACGGCCCCGAGGACAGGTCCTGGGAACCCCGGGAGAACGTGGGTACTCCTCTGATACGTGCCTTCTTCTCCCGGTTGCGGGGAGGGGGGCGTGGGGGAGGGGGTACTGTCACGCTCTCCGGGCCCCGACGCCGTTCCCCACTGTGCATTAGGCAGCGTGCGCGGTCATTGACCTTCTCTTAAAGGGCCAGTGCTCCTGAAACAGGATGTTGCCTAAGTCAGGATTAGAATATATAAGGAGCTTCCTGCCATGAGGGCGGCGCCTGTTCTACGAGTTCTGTAGCTAGGAGTCCAGGTCCCCCTTTGCTGTGTTTCGTTCTAATCTTGTGTCTTCCACAGGACTGTGCTGCCAAGCTAAACCTGGTCCTGATCACAATCTGTCCGAGTGGTTCTACGGGGACTGTCATCTGAGACTCCACCATCTTCTCCAGTCTGAACCCGCCTCCTAAACTCGGCTTCACCCGGTGACCTCTGCCTCCTCTTCCGGTTGGTCTCTGCTCACGTCTAACGGCTCTACCCGGCACCGGTACCTGGGTCCCGTCATCTAATCTGGCACCAGGAACTCTATGTCCCCAGGGACTTCCTCATTCCAGCTTCTGGAAAGGACTCTGATCTTAACCGCTTTGTGCTCCGGCAACCGTGCATACAGGCCCTCTGTGGGGTGACCGGACAGTCCCTGTATAGGTGTTAGCTTTGAGTTGCCCCACTAGGGGAGTCCAGTGCACGGCCCAGAGGATCCACCACCCGGACGCAACAGTGACGCACATCCGGAGCCGGTAGCGACATCGCAACGTGTAAATCCTAGGTGCGACGATAAACGATCGCAAAAGCGTCGAAAATCAGTTATCTGTGTAGCGTCGTTCATTTCCATAATGTCGGGTCGACCGCAGGTACGATGTTGTTTGTCGCTCCACACATCGCTGTGTGTAAACCCGCAGGAGCGACAAACATCTCCTTATCTGCGGCCGCCGGCAATGCGGAAGGAAGGAGGTGGGTGGGATGTTATGTCCCGCTCATCTCCACCCCTCCGCTTCTATTGGCCGGCCGATTAGTGACGTCGCGGTGATGTCGCTGTGACGCCAAACGCACCTCCCCCTTGAAGGAGGGATAGTTCGGCAGTCACAGCGACGTCGCCGACCAGGTAAGTGCGTGTGACGCTGCCGTAGCGATAATGTTCGCTACGGCAGCAATCACCACATATCGCATGTGCGACGGGGGCGGGGACTATCGCGCTCGGCATCGTTAGCCCGCCTTAGGTGCATTACACGCTGGGATCGCTCCGTCTCACAACTTTCCAAAAAACATAAAGGCAATGCACACTATTCTGAATAAGGGCAATACTCTGCGGCTGTGAGATTTGTCAGACACCTGGGAGGGGGTTATATACAGCGCAGTGACAGTGTGTATACACCAGAGCCATGCTCGGCCTCAGCCCTGTGTTTTATGTAGCCGCGGCATGTGCTGGAGCTGTGGAGGAACCTCGTCTGTCATCTTCTGCTCAGTTCTGTTTATTCTGAGAAGAGAACATCAAAGTGATAAGAGCGGCCACATCTGCTGCAGGATCAGCGGATAAACACACTGCTTACTCCATAAACATGGACTGCGGCTTCACACTAACAAAGCACATACCACACACAGGGGGCATCACAGCACACACCGGCATCACAGCACAGGGGGCATCACAGCACACACCGGCATCACAGCACACACCGGCATCACAGCACACACCGGCATCACAGCACAGGGCGGCATCACAGCACACACCGGCAGCACAGCACAGGGGGCATCACAGCACACACCGGCATCACAGCACAGGGGGCATCACAGCACACACCGGCATCACAGCACAGGGGGCATCACAGCACAGGGGGCATCACAGCACACACCGGCATCACAGCACAGGGGGCATGACAGCACAGGGGGCATCACAGCACACACCGGCATCACAGCACAGGGCGGCATAACAGCACACACCGGCAGCACAGCACAGGGGGCATCACAGCACACACCGGCATCACAGCACAGGGGGCATCACAGCACACACCGGCATCACAGCACAGGAGGCATCACAGCACAGGGGGCATCACAGCACACACCGGCATCACAGCACAGGAGGCATCACAGCACACACCGGCATCACAGCACACACCGGCATCACAGCACACACCGGCATCACAGCACAGGGGGCATCACAGCACACACCGGCATCACAGCACAGGAGGCATCACAGCACACACCGGCATCACAGCACAGGGGGCATCACAGCACACACCGGCATCACAGCACAGGGAGGCATCACATTGCAGATGGATGGGGCAGGGGATGGGTGAGGGTACAGGAGGAGAGATGACCCTGACCGTGAGGCTCACAGTCTACAGGGGATGGTTGAGGGTACATGAGGAGAGAGGACCCTGCCTGCGAGGCTCACAGTCTACAGGGGATGGGTGAGGGTACATGAGGAGAGAGGACCCTGCCCACGAGGGATCACAGTCTACAGGGATGGGTGAGGGTACATGAGGAGAGAGGACCCTGCCCACGAGGATCAGTCTACAGGGATGGGTGAGGGTACATGAGGAGAGAGGACCCTGCCCACGAGGATCACAGTCTACAGGGGATGGGTGAGGGTACAGGAGGAAAGAGGACCCCCTGCCCCTGAGGATCACAGTCTACAGGGGATGGGTGAGGGTACATGAGGAGAGAGGATCCTGCCCCTGAGGATCACAGTCTACAGGGGATGGGTGAGGGTACAGGAGGAGAGAGGACCCTGCCCACGAGGGATAACAGTTTACAGGGGATGGGTGAGGGTACAGGAGGAGAGAGGACCCTGCCCACGAGGGATCACAGTCTACAGGGGATGGGTGATGGTACAGAAGGAGAGCACCGTGACCGCGAGGCTCACAGTCTACAGGGGATGGGTGATGGTACAGGAGGAGAGCACCGTGACCGCGAGGCTCACAGTCTACAGGGGATGGGTGATGGTACAGGAGGAGAGCACCGTGACCGCGAGGCTCACAGTCTACAGGGGATGGGTGAGGGTCCAGGAGGAAAGAGGACCCTGCCTGCGAGGCTCACAGTCTACAGGGGATGGGTGAGGGTCCAGGAGGAGAGAGGACCCTGCCTGCGAGGCTCACAGTCTACAGGGGATGGGTGATGGTACAGAAGGAGAGCACCGTGACCGCGAGGCTCACAGTCTACAGGGGATGGGTGATGGTACAGGAGAGCACCGTGACCGCGAGGCTCACAATCTACAGGGGATGGGTGAGGGTCCAGGAGGAGAGAGGACCCTGCCTGCGAGGATCACAGTCTACAGGGGATGGGTGAGGATATAGGAGGAGAGATGACCCTGCCTGCGAGGCTCACAGTCTACAGGGATGGGTGAGGGTACATGAGGAGAGAGGACCCTGCCCACGAGGATCAAAGTCTACAGGGAATGGGTGAGGGTACATGAGGAGGGAGGACCCTGCCCGCGAGGCTCACAGTCCACAGGAGGATGGGTGAGGGTGCAGGAGGAGAGAGTACCCTGCCCGCGAGGATCACAGTCTACAGGGGATGGGTGAGGGTACAGGAGAAGAGAGGACCCTGCCCGCATGGCTCACAGTTTACAGGATTACATGGGGTTACTAGTAAAAATGTCCTATTATTTTTTTTTATGAAGCCGCACACATGATAATGTGATCCACGTGATATGAGGTGATCCACGTGATATGAGGAGATCCTCGTATCATCATCATTATTAATAATGAATGATCTTCAGTAACCATCACATCGATTCCAAGATAAAAGATCTAAAGCTAGACGGTGGATAATGGTGCGGAGGAGATGTCAGTAAAGTGCTGACGATACCCATCATCGCTGGTGACCGGCTGCTCAGGAAATGGCCACATTCTAAATCTGCTGTAAAATTTTCATATATGCAATAAAATGTAGTGATCACTTCTTAATGAATTGGATTGTCTCCTGATCGTGTGATGTAGGAGACGCACATGGACAAGTGGCACTGAGGAAAGCCAGCAACGCATGCAACGTATGGCAGCTCAGAAAACAAGGAGAGGACTTTGTCCCAGGGCAGGTGACCCGCGGTGAGGACGTCGGCACACTTTTGGCAACGCATGCATATTATAATTGTGCTTAGTTTTATCCATGTCGTCATTAGGTATAGTCAGGTGGATAATAAATATTATGCCCCTCGGTATATGTCCATCGTTATATCACATGAAGATCATACCACTGATATCTGCCCACACCATGCAACCAAAACAGACATTAGAGAAATCTGCAAAATGCAAACCAAAAACACAATATACTCCTCCACAAAGAAAAGTGGCTTCTGGAGACGGTGGAGAAGTGTCCGCACCACTAGTCATGTCAGCAAATCACTGTAACGGCAAGCTGGGCACCGACAATGAAGGTTCGAGGGGTCCGACTACCGACATTATAGCCCACACCATAATCCTGGGAGGAGGACTGGCGTGACGCTCCCTCGTGAGGGCTCTTCATGGTGCTGCCCACATGGTCTCCACATGGGGATCAGAGGCTGCAATGGAGTCTGTCCTCTTCAGTGATGATTCCCGCTTTTGTGTTAGACACAATGGATTGAGATTGGCATGGAGACCACATTGTGCGGCCGTTTCTCTAAAGTGTCACAGAATCTGTTTTTGCACAAACACTCCAGGCCACACGTTCCTCCTGTGAGCTGCCTACGTGGCTTAAACCTGCTCCTATGTCTACAGCATCCCCAGACTTGTTTCCCTTGGCTGCAGTGTCTCCAGACGTGTCTCCAGACTTGTCTCCTATGGTTGCAGTGTCTCCAGACTTGTCTCCTGTGGCTGCAGTGTCTCCAGACTTGTCTCCTATGGTTGCAGTGTCTCCAGACTTAGCTCCTATGGTTGCAGTGTCTCTGGACTTGTCTGTCATGGCTGCAGTGTCTCCAGACTTGTCTCCCATGGCTGCAGTGTCTCTGGACTTGTCTCCCACAGCTGCAGTATCTTCAGACTTGTCTCCTGTGGCTGCAGTGTCTCCAGACTTGTCTCCTGTGGCTGCAGTGTCTCCAGACTTGTCTCCTGTGGCTGCAGTGTCTCCAGACTTGTCTCCTGTGGCTGCAGCATCTCCAGACTTGTCTCCTGTGGCTGCAGTGTCTCCAGACTTGTCTCCTGTGGCTGTAGCATCTCTGGACTTGTCTCCCACAGCTGCAGTATCTTCAGACTTGTCTCCTGTGGCTGTAGTGTCTCCAGACTTGTCTCCTGTGGCTGGAGTGTCTCCAGACTTGTCTCCTGTGGCTGCAGTGTCTCCAGACTTGTCTCCTGTGGCTGCAGTGTCTCCAGACTTGTCTCCTGTGGCTGTAGTGTCTCCAGACTTGTCTCCTGTGGCTGCAGTGTCTCCAGACTTGTCTCCTGTGGCTGCAGTGTCTCCAGACTTGTCTCCTGTGGCTGTAGCATCTCTGGACTTGTCTCCCACAGCTGCAGTATCTTCAGACTTGTCTCCTGTGGCTGTAGTGTCTCCAGACTTGTCTCCTGTGGCTGGAGTGTCTCCAGACTTGTCTCCTGTGGCTGCAGTGTCTCCAGACTTGTCTCCTGTGGCTGCAGTGTCTCCAGACTTGTCTCCTGTGGCTGCAGTGTCTCCAGACTTGTCTCCTGTGGCTGTAGTGTCTCCAGACTTGTCTCCTGTGGCTGGAGTGTCTCCAGACTTGTCTCCTGTGGTTGCAGTGTCTCCAGACTTGTCTCCTGTGGCTGCAGTGTCTCCAGACTTGTCTCCTGTGGCTGCAGTGTCTCCAGACTTGTCTCCTGTGGCTGTAGTGTCTCCAGACTTGTCTCCTGGGGCTGGAGTGTCTCCAGACTTGTCTCCTGTGGCTGCAGTGTCTCCAGACTTGTCTCCTGTGGCTGCAGTGTCTCCAGACTTGTCTCCTGTGGCTGCAGTGTCTCCAGACTTGTCTCCTGTGGCTGTAGCATCTCTGGACTTGTCTCCCACAGCTGCAGTATCTTCAGACTTGTCTCCTGTGGCTGTAGTGTCTCTGAACTTGTCTCCCATAGCTTCTCCAGACTTTTCTCCTGTTGCTACAGCGGCTGCAGACTTGTCACTCATGGTTGCAGCATCTGTGACACCCCGGACTAGTCGGGTTGTCCCAGGTAGTCACAGACAACACCACACCCCCTCCCGACTAGGTGACAGCAGCCAACCTAAAAACCTTGTCACCACCCTCCAGGTTTGATGTCCACACCAGGGGGGTGGAGCCAGGCGGTTGGCTCCGCCCACCAAGGAGTTCACAGTCCCGGAGGTGGGAAAACAGACACACTAATTCAAGTGCGAGTCGAGAGCAGTCAAGGTCACGGGCAGTCCTGTGTCCGTGCCCTGATAAGAGACTACCAGGTGGCTGGGTCGGAGCCCAGTCGCCATTGGCAAGGATATGGGGAGATAAGGTATGCACACCAGTGACTATGTAAGGGGAATACATGAAATAGCAGAAACTGCTGTGTGAATACTGACTTAAAAAATCCAATAGCTATATGCAAGAGTGAATATGTGAAAAATGGAATCTGCATTACTGCCATGAACATATGAATCAAGAGAAATTTAGCTACTGAATTGATCAATGCAATAGAGCCTCAACACTACGCCAAAGTATTTCTCTACGTTGGGGTCCCTAGCTTGTGTGTGTCCTCTCATGCAGTTAAAAAACCTACCGTGTATGGGAAGCTGAGACCCAGGCTATTTATGCGTATGATATGGATTGGCAATAGGTGTGAGTGGGGAGGGTTCACAAACGAAAAAATACTAACAAATAGGAATAACGTTTGGAACACCATTCTAAGTCCGAACTGGGTGCAAAAACCTAAAAAAACATCACTATGGGGAGATAAGGTATGCACACCAGTGACTATGTAAGGGGAATACATGAAATAGCAGATTTCATGTATTCCCCTTACATAGTCACTGGTGTGCATACCTTATCTCCCCATAGTGATGGTTTTTTAGGTTTTTGCACCCAGTTCGGACTTAGAATGGTGTTCCAAACGTTATTCCTATTTGCCATTGGCAAGGAGGCAGACGGTGGTGGCCGCCTGCAGGAGACCGGGAATACGACCGGTGGAACCGTAAGGGACCGGGACAGGGTAGTGGCCCGCCGGAACCGAACCGGGGAGCCAACTGGATACCGGAGCACCAGGCAGGGTACTCAGACCCAGCACAAAGCCCTGAACCGACAGGGACGAGTCGAATCAACTGATTGCGGACTGGACCTTAGGACCTATCCCACACAAGTCCCTTTAGAAGACAACAGCCCAACCATACAGGGTAAAGCCACTGCCAAAGCATAGAGACCCAAAGGGCCAGTGTCTGCGGGCAAACGGGCTCCTACGGCATATACCAGTCGGGGAGCGGACTACCGGTGTCTAGGCATAGGAGTCAAACATTTTACACACAGAGGTGCAGGAGAAAGGTGGAAACCACCAACCTACTCTGAGAGAAGCTGCAGCCGACTGCGGGCCCCGTTCATCACTCCGTTTGGTTTACCAGAGACTCCAGTGTCTTGTGTCAGAGTGAGTACACCAGTGCCATCAGGCACAATACCACAACACTTCACCCTGCACCCCAGCCCTCGACTACCGGGCCCCGGGACCAACATCCCCTACCCACGGAGGGGTCAACACCTAGCTATGCCATTACACCGCTCCCGGGAGCCCCCATACCTTCACCGCAGTGGTGGTGTCTACAATCACCACAAACCGTGGGTGGTGTCACGAACTATCATCCCAAACCAAACACCCAAATCCCCGCGTGTAGCGCCAACTCCCTTGCAGAGCGACGTGACCCCCGGGTCTGTGAGAGGCTCGAGCCACCACCCGCAGTACGAGCACGGATCCGAGTGCCTCGGCGGTCGCAGCCGAGCCCGCGGGGCGGTACACATCTCTGTACCTGTTTCCCGTACCTGCAGTGCCTCTGGAGTTGTCTCCCATGGCTGCAATGTCTCCAGACTTGTCTCCCATGGCTGCAGCATCTACGGACTTGTCTCCCGTAGCTACAGTGTGTCTGGACTTGTCTCCCGTGGCTGCAGTGTCTCTGGACTTTTCTCCCATGGCTGTATCTCCAGTCTTGTTTCCCATGGCTGTATCATCTTCGGATTTATCTCCCATGGCTGTAGCATCTCTGGACTTGTCTCCCATGGCTGCAGCATCTCTGGAATTGTCTCCCATGGCTGCAGCATCTCTGGAATTGTCTCCCATGGCTCTAGAACCTCTGGACTTGTCTCCCCTGGCTGCAGAGTCTCTGGACTTGTGTCCCATAGCTATAGCATCTCTGGACTTGTCTCCCATAGCTGCAGCATCTCTGGACTTGTCCCCCATGGCTATGGCATTTCCTGACTTGTCTCCATCCAGCACATTGAGGATGTCATTGATAGGTGATTACACAGCAGCTGCCAACAGTGGATCCTGACGATTTGTGCATCCAGGGGCAGAATCTTCCTCAGACGCCCATTAATAACGTTAGTGATAGCAGCCGAGGCTGGAGGTGCCGGGGGTTTCTTTCTCCCATTCTTGATACTAAATAGATTGAGCCGCTTAGAAAATGTTGTTCCCGTTTTTTTCATAATGTACGGACCATTCAACGTTGTAATAATATCTGTCCTGCAAAATCAAGGCCTCAAACAGCTACTTCAATGGCAGTGGCAGTGGGTAAAGTTTATCTCCAGTCAGTTAACGCCTTGACTATGATACGTGTTTTATAGGAATGATGTCCTCAGGTGTCCGTCATGGACAGATACAATCAGTGACTGCAGCATTGGCTTGTCAGCAATGACTCTCCCCTTAGAGGCAGAAAACCACAACTTCCCAGTCACATTTCTGGGTTAAAGTCTAGGAAGTTGAGAGGCAAAGTTCCTGCATCAGAGCAGATGATGGGAGTTATTAGTGCCAGAGGTCGTCTACAAGTGTAGCCCGGGGACAGCTGGCTGTGAACCCGAGATGCCTCACTGTGCACATAATCATCTGCAAGACCCATGAAGGGTTTATCGGAAGTCACCGCGATGTTCTGCCGTGCTCTCCTCTACCCACAGAATGGCCATTAATACGCAGAGTAGACGTCAGCTACAACCAACACTAAAGTCCTCGTGTCCCCGTCATCACCACCACACATCAGCCCCTGCTATACCCTGCTATACTCCACATAAGCTACATGCTACATGTGAGCAACAAGTGACACTAGCCCAACCAACAGACATGAATACACAAGTATTACATCTTCACAAGACATGACTAGAGTTTGATGGACCCCGGTGCAAAGTTTAGACCTGGCCCCCCAACCGTACATTGATACTCGGGGTACGGGATAAGGACGCTGACACTCGGGGTATGGGATAATGACATTGATACTCGGGGTACGGGATAAGGACGCTGACACTCGGGGTACGGGATAAGGACACTGACACTCGGGGTACGGGATAAGGACACTGACACTCGGGGTACGGGATAAGGACGCTGACACTCGGGGTACGGGATAAGGACGCTGACACTTGGGGTACGGGATAAGGACGCTGACACTCGGGGTACGGGATAAGGACGCTGACACTCGGGGTACGGGATAATGACGCTGACACTCGGGGTACGGGATAATGACGCTGACACTCGGGGTACGGGATAATGACGCTGACACTCGGGGTATGGGATAATGACGCTGACACTCGGGGTATGGGATAATGACGCTGACACTCGGGGTACGGGATAATGACGCTGACACTCGGGGTACGGGATAATGACACTGACACTCGGGGTATGGGATAATGACGCTGACACTCGGGGTACGGGATAATGACGCTGACACTCGGGGTACGGGATAATGACGCTGACACTCGGGGTACGGGATAATGACGCTGACACTCGGGGTACGGGATAATGACGCTGACACTCGGGGTACGGGATAATGACACTGACACTCGGGGTACGGGATAATGACGCTGACACTCGGGGTACGGGATAATGACACTGACACTCGGGGTACGGGATAATGACACTGACACTCGGGGTATGGGATAATGACGCTGACACTCGGGGTACGGTATAATGACACTGACTCTCGGGGTACGGGATAATGACGCTGACACTCGGGGTACGGGATAATGACGCTGACACTCGGGGTACGGGATAATGACGCTGACACTCGGGGTACGGGATAATGACGCTGACACTCGGGGTACGGGATAATGACACTGACACTCGGGGTACGGGATAATGACGCTGACACTCGGGGTACGGGATAATTACACTGACACTCGGGGTACGGGATAATGACGCTGACACTCGGGGTATGGGATAATGACGCTGACACTCGGGGTACGGGATAATTACGCTGACACTCGGGGTACGGGATAATGACGCTGACACTCGGGGTACGGGATAATGACGCTGACACTCGGGGTACGGGATAATGACACTGACACTCGGGGTACGGGATAATGACGCTGACACTCGGGGTACGGGATAATGACGCTGACACTCGGGGTACGGGATAATGACGCTGACACTCGGGGTATGGGATAATGACGCTGACACTCGGGGTACGGGATAATGACACTGACACTCGGGGTACGGGATAATGACGCTGACACTCGGGGTACGGGATAATGACGCTGACACTCGGGGTACGGGATAATGACGCTGACACTCGGGGTACGGGATAATGACGCTGACACTCGGGGTACGGGATAATGACGCTGACACTCGGGGTACGGGATAATGACACTGACACTCGGGGTACGGGATAATGACGCTGACACTCGGGGTACGGGATAATGACACTGACTCTCGGGGTACGGGATAATGACACTGACACTCGGGGTACGGGATAATGACGCTGACACTCGGGGTATGGGATAATGACGCTGACACTCGGGGTACGGGATAATGACACTGACACTCGGGGTACGGGATAATGACACTGACACTCGGGGTATGGGATAATGACACTGACTCTCGGGGTACGGGATAATGACATTGACACTCGGGGTATGGGATAATGACACTGACTCTCGGGGTACGGGATAATGACACTGACACTCGGGGTATGGGGATAATGACGCTGACACTCGGGGTATGGGATAATGACGCTGACACCTCGGGGTACGGGATAATGACACTGACACTCGGGGTATGGGATAATGACGCTGACACTCGGGGTATGGGATAATGACACTGACTCTCGGGGTATGGGATAATGACGCTGACACTCGGGGTACGGGATAATGACATTGACACTCGGGGTACGGGATAATGACGCTGACACTCGGGGTATGGGATAATGACGCTGACACTCGGGGGTATGGGATAATGACATTGACACTCGGGGTACGGGATAATGACGCTGACACTCGGGGTACGGGATAATGACACTGACACTCGGGGTACGGGATAATGACGCTGACACTCGGGGTAATGGGATAATGACGCTGACACTCGGGGTATGGGATAATGACGCTGACACTCGGGGTATGGGATAATGACGCTAACACTCGGGGTACGGGATAATGACACTGACACTCGGGGTACGGGATAATGACGCTGACACTGGGGGTACAGGATAATGACACTGACACTCGGGGTACGGGATAATGACACTGACACTCGGGGTATGGGATAATGACGCTGACACTCGGGGTATGGGATAATGACGCTGACACTCGGGGTACGGGATAAGGATGCTGACACTCGGGGTATGGGATAATGACGCTGACACTCGGGGTACGGGATAATGACGCTGACAACTCGGGGTACGGGATAATAACACTGACTCTCGGGGTACGGGATAATGACGCTGACACTCGGGGTACGGGGATAATGACACTGACACTCGGGGTACGGGATAATGACACTGACACTCGGGGTACAGGATAATGACACTGACACTCGGGGTACGGGATAATGACGCTGACACTTGGCTCTTTCCCTCAGCACTCATGTTTCCCATGATGTGAAATCCCTTCTATCAGCACCCAGCTTTCCCATGCTCTGCTATACATCTTTCCCTCAGCACACAGCTTTCCCATGATATCAAAGCATGGGAAAGCTGGGTGCTGAAGTAAATATGTATAGCAGAGCATGGGAAAGCTGGGTAAAAACGGAAAGCTGGGTGCTCAGGGAAAGCTGGGTGCTAAGGGAAAGCGCCTTTTTCCCTCAGCACAAAACTTTCCCATTTGATGCTTTTATCTTTGTCCCCCCTCGTATATAGTTCTCCAAATACTATAATGGCCCCCACATAGTCTTCTATATAGTTCAATGGGTCCCCACATAAACCTTCATATAATAGAATGCACCCCCATAGTTCTCCATGTATAAGATAACCCTCCAATTATTATAATGCACCTGTCATAGTCCTCCATGTATTATAATTCACCCCATAATCCTCCATATATTATACTGCACCCCATAATCCTCCATATATTATACTGCACCCCATAGTCCTCCATATATTATACTACACCCCATAGTCCTCCATATATTATACTGCACCCCATAGTCCCTCCATATATTATAATTCACCCCATAATCCTCCATATATTATACTGCACCCCATAGTCCTCCATGTATTATAATTCACCCCATAATCCTCCCATATATTATACTGCACCCCATAATCCTCCATATATTATACTGCACCCCATAGTCCTCCATATATTATACTGCACCCCATAGTCCTCCATATATTATACTACACCACATAGTCCTCCATATATTATACTACACCCCATAATCCTCCATGTATTATAATTCACCCCATAATCCTCCATATATTATACTGCACCCCATAGTCCTCCATATATTATTACTACACCCCATAATCCTCCATATATTATACTGCACCCCATAGTCCTCCATATATTATACTGCACCCCATAATCCTCCATATATTATACAGCACCCCATAGTCCTCCATATATTATACTGCACCCCATAGTCCTCCATATATTATACTGCACCCCATAATCCTCCATATATTATACAGCACCCCATAGTCCTCCATATATTATACTACACCCCATAATCCTCCATATATTATACTGCACCCCATAGTCCTTCATATATTATACTGCACCCCATAATCCTCCATATATTATACAGCACCCCATAGTCCTCCATATATTATACTGCACCCCATAGTCCTCCATATATTATACTACACCCCATAGTCCTCCATATATTATACTGCACCCCATAGTCCTCCATATATTATACTGCACCCCATAGTCCTCCATATATTATACTGCATCCCATAGTCCTCCATATATTATACTACACCCCATAATCCTCCATATATTATACTGCACCCCATAGTCCTTCATATATTATACTGCACCCCATAATCCTCCATATATTATACAGCACCCCATAGTCCTCCATATATTATACTGCACCCCATAGTCCTCCATATATTATACTACACCCCATAGTCCTCCATATATTATACTGCACCCCATAGTCCTCCATATATTATACTACACCCCATAGTCCTCCCTATATTATACTGCACCCCATAGTCCTCCATATATTATACTGCACCCCATAGTCCTCCCTATATTATACTGCACCACATAGTCCTCCATATATTATACTGCACCCCATAGCCCTCCATATATTATACTACACCCCATAGTCCTCCATATATTATACTGCACCCCATAGTCCTCCATATATTATACTGCACCCCATAGTCCTCCATATATTATACTGCACCCCATAGCCCTCCATATATTATACTACACCCCATAATCCTCCATATATTATACTGCACCCCATAGTCCTTCATATATTATACTGCACCCCATAGTCCTTCATATATTATACTACACCCCATAATCCTCCATATATTATACTGCACCCCATAGTCCTCCATATATTATACTGCACCCCATAGTCCTCCCTATATTATACTGCACCACATAGTCCTCCATATATTATACTGCACCCCATAGCCCTCCATATATTATACTACACCCCATAGTCCTCCATATATTATACTGTACCCCATAGTCCTCCATATATTATACTGCACCCCATAGTCCTCCATATATTATACTGCACCCCATAGCCCTCCATATATTATACTACACCCCATAGTCCTCCCTATATTATACTGCACCACATAGTCCTCCATATATTATACTGCACCCCATAGTCCTCCATATATTATACTGCATCCCATAGTCCTCCATATATTATACTACACCCCATAGTCCTCCATATATTATACTGCACCCCATAGTCCTCCCTATATTATACTGCACCCCATAGTCCTCCATATATTATACTGCACCCCATAGTCCTCCATATATTATACTGCACCCCATAGTCCTCCATATATTATACTGCACCACATAGTCCTCCCTATATTATACTGCACCCCATAGTCCTCCATATATTATACTGCACCCCATAATCCTCCATATATTATACTGCACCACATAGTCCTCCATATATTATACTGCACCCCATAATCCTCCATATATTATACTGCATCCCATAGTCCTCCATATATTATACTGCACCCCATAGTCCTCCATATATTATACTACACCCCATAGTCAACCATATATTATACTGCACCCCATAGTCCTCCATATATTATACTGCACCCCATAATCCTCCATATATTATACTGCACCACATAGTCCTCCATATATTATACAGCACCCCATAGTCCTCCATATATTATACTGCACCCCATAGTCCTCCATATATTATACTGCACCCCATAGTCCTCCATATATTATACTACACCCCATAGTCCTCCATATATTATACTGCACCCCATAGTCCTCCCTAATATTATACTGCACCCATAGTCCTCCATATATTATACTGCACCCCATAGTCCTCCCTATAGTATACTGCACCCCATAGTCCTCCATATATTATACTGCACCCCATAGTCCTCCATATATTATACTAACACCCCCATAGTCCTCCATATATTATACTGCACCCCATAGTCCTCCCTATATTATACTGCACCCCATAGTCCTCCCATATATTATACTGCACCCCATAGTCCTCCATATATTATACTAGCACCCCATAGTCCTCCATATATTATACTGCACCCATAGTCCTCCTATATTATACTGCACCCCATAAGTCCTCCATATATTATACTGCACCACATAAGTCCTCCATATATTATACTGCACCCCATAGTCCCCATATATTATACTACACCCATAGTCCTCCATATATTATACTGCACCCCATAGTCCTCCATATATTATACTGCACCTCCATAGTCCCTCCATATATTATACTGCACCCCCATAATCCTCCATATATTATACTGCACCCCATAGTCCTCCATATATTATACTGCACCACATAGTCCTCCCTATATTATACTGCACCCCATAGTCCTCCATATATTATACTGCACCCCATAGTCCTCCATATATTATACTACACCCCATAGTCCTCCATATATTATACTGCACCACATAGTCCTCCATATATTATACTGCACCCCATACTCCTCCATATATTATACTGCACCCCATGTCCTCAATTGCCACCCATAGTCCTCCATATATTATACTGCACCCCATAGTCCTCCATATATTATACTGCACCCACATAGTCCCTCCATATATTATACTGCACCCCATAGTCCTCCATATATTATAACTGCACCCCATAGTCCTCCATATATTATACTGCAACCCCATAGTCCTCCTTAACTGCCCCATATATTATTACTGCACCCCATAGTCCTCCATATATTATACTGCACCCATAGTCCTCCATATATATACTGCACCCCATAGTCCTCCATATATTATACTGCACCCCATAGTCCTCCATATATCTATACTGCACCCCATAGTCCTCCATATATTATACTGCACCCCATAGTCCTCCATATATTATACTGCACCCCATAGTCCTCCATATATTATACTGCACCACATAGTCCTCCATATATTATACTGCACCCCATAGTCCTCCATATATTATACTGCACCCCATAGTCCTCCATATATTATACTGCACCCCATAGTCCCTCCATATATTATACTGCACCACATAGTCCTCCATATATTATACTGCACCCCATAGTCCTCCATATATTAATACTGCACCCCATAGTCCTCCATATATTATACTGCACCCCATAGTCCTCCATATATTATACTGCACCCCATAGTCCTCCATATATTATACTGCACCCCATAGTCCCTCCATATATTATACTGCACCCCATAGTCCTCCATATATTATACTGCACCCCATAGTCCTCCATATATTATACTGCACCCCATAGTCCTCCATATATTATACTGCACCCCATAGTCCTCCATATATTATACTGCACCCCATAGTCCTCCATATATTATACTGCACCCCATAGTCCTCCATATATTATACTGCACCCCATAGTCCTCCATATATTATACTGCACCCCATAGTCCTCCATATATTATACTGCACCCATAGTCCTCCATATATTATACTGCACCCCATAGTCCCCTTCCATATATTATACTGCACCACATAGTCCTCCATATATTATACTGCACCCCATAGTCCTCCATATATTATACTGCACCACCATAGTCCCTCCATATATTATACTGCACCCCATAGTCCTCCATATATTATACTGCACCCCATAATCCTCCATATATTATACTGCACACCACATAGTCCTCCATATATTATACTGCACCCCATAATCCTCCATATATTATACTGCACCCCATAGTCCTCCATATATTATACTGCACCCCATAGTCCTCCATATATTATACTGCACCACATAGTCCTCCATATATTATACTGCACCCCATAGTCCTCCATATATTATACTGCACCCCATAGTCCTCCATATATTATACTGCACCACATAGTCCTCCATATATTATACTGCACCCCATAGTCCTCCATATATTATACTGCACCACATACTCCTCCATATATTATACTGCACCCCATAGTCCTCCATATATTATACTGCACCCCATAGTCCTCCATATATTATACTGCACCCCATAGTCCTCCATATATTATACTGCACCACATAGTCCTCCATATATTATACTGCACCCCATAGTCCTCCATATATTATACTGCACCCCATAGTCCTCCATATATTATACTGCACCACATAGTCCTCCATATATTATACTGCACCCCATAATCCTCCATATATTATACTGCACCCCATAGTCCTCTATATATTATACTGCACCCCATAGTCCTCCCATATATTATACTGCACCCCATAGTCCTCCATATATTATACTGCACCCCATAATCCTCCATATATTATACTGCACCCCATAGTTCTCCATATATTATACTGCACCACATATTCCTCCATATATTATACTGCACCCCATAGTCCTCCATATATTATACTGCACCACATAGTCCTCCATATATTATACTGCACCCCATAATCCTCCATATATTATACTGCACCCCATAGTCCTCTATATATTATACTGCACCCCATAGTCCTCCATATATTATACTGCACCCCCATAGTCCTCCATATATTATACTGCACCCCATAATCCTCCATATATTATACTGCACCCCATAGTTCTCCATATATTATACTGCACCACATATTCCTCCATATATTATACTGCACCCCATAGTCCTCCATATATTATACTGCACCACATAGTCCTCCATATATTATACTGCACCCCATAATCCTCCATATATTAATACTGCACCACATAGTCCTCCATATATTATACTGCACCCCATAGTCCTCCATATATTATACTGCACCCCATAGTCCTCCATATATTATACTGCACCACATAGTCCTCCCTATATTATACTGCACCCCATAGTCCTCCATATATTATACTGCACCCCATAGTCCTCCATATATTATACTACACCCCATAGTCCTCCATATATTATACTGCACCACATATTCCTCCATATATTATACTGCACCCCATAATCCTCCATATATTATACTGCACTCCATAGTCCTCCATATATTATACTGCACCCCATAATCCTCCATATATTATACTGCACCCCATAGTCCTCCATATATTATACTGCACCCCATAGTCCTCTATATATTATACTGCACCACATAGTCCTCCCTATATTATACTGCACCCCATAGTCCTCCATATATTATACTGCACCCCCATAGTCCTCTATATATTATACTGCACCTCATAGTCCTCCATATATTATACTGCACCCCATAGTCCTCCATATATTATACTGCACCCCATAGTCCTCCCTATATTATACTGCACCCCATAGTCCTCCATATATTATACTGCACCACATATTCCTCCATATATTATACTGCACCCCATAATCCTCCATATATTATACTGCACCCCATAATCCTCCATATATTATACTGCACTCCATAGTCCTCCATATATTATACTGCACCCCATAATCCTCCATATATTATACTGCACCCCCATAGTCCTCCATATATTATACTGCACCCCATAGTCCTCTATATATTATACTGCACCACATAGTCCTCCCTATATTATACTGCACCCCATAGTCCTCCATATATTATACTGCACCCCATAGTCCTCCATATATTATACTGCACCCCATAGTCCTCCATATATTATACTGCACCCCATAGTCCTCTATATATTATACTGCACCACATAGTCCTCCCTATATTATACTGCACCCCATAGTCCTCCATATATTATACTGCACCCCATAGTCCTCCATATATTATACTGCACCCCATAGTCCTCCATATATTATACTGCACCCCATAGTCCTCTATATATTATACTGCACCTCATAGTCCTCCATATATTATACTGCACCCCATAGTCCTCCATATATTATACTGCACCACATAGTCCTCCCTATATTATACTGCACCCCATAGTCCTCCATATATTATACTGCACCACATATTCCTCCATATATTATACTGCACCCCATAATCCTCCATATATTATACTGCACCCCATAGTCCTCCATATATTATACTGCACCCCATAGTCCTCCATATATTATACTGCACCCCATAGTCCTCCATATATTATACTGCACCCCATAATCCTCCATATATTATACTGCACCACATACTCCTCCATATATTATACTGCACCCCATGGTCCTCCATATATTATGCTGCACCCCATAGTCCTCCATATATTATACTGCACCCCATAGTCCTCCATATATTATACTGCACCCCATAGTCCTCCATATATTATACTACACCCCATAGTCCTCCATATATTATACTGCACCACATAGTCCTCCATATATTATACTGCACCCCATAGTCCTCCATATATTATACTGCACCCCATAGTCCTCCATATATTATACTGCACCCCATAGTCCTCCATATATTATACTGCACCACATAGTCCTCCATATATTATACTGCACCCCATAGTCCTCCATATATTATACTGCACCCCATAGTCCTCCATATATTATACTGCACCACATAGTCCTCCATATATTATACTGCACCCCCATAGTCCTCCATATATTATACTGCACCCCATAGTCCTCCATATATTATACTGCACCCCATAGTCCTCCATATATTATACTGCACCCCATAGTCCTCCATATATTATACTGCACCCCATAGTCCTCCATATATTATACTGCACCCCATAGTCCTCCATATATTATACTGCACACCATAGTCCTCCATATATTATACTGCACCCCATAGTCCTCCATATATTATACTGCACCCCATAGTCCCTCCATATATTATACTACACCCCATAGTCCTCCATATATTATACTGCACCACATAGTCCTCCATATATTATACTGCACCACATACTCCTCCATATATTATACTGCACCCCATAGTCCTCCATATATTATACTGCACCCCATAGTCCTCCATATATTATACTGCACCCCATAGTCCTCCATATATTATACTGCACCCCATAGTCCTCCATATATTATACTGCACCCCCATAGTCCTCCATATATTATACTGTACCCCATAGTCCTCCATATATTATACTGCAGCCCATAGTCCTCCATATATTATACTGCACCCCCATAGTCCTCCATATATTATACTACACCACATAGTCCTCCATATATTATACTGCACCCCATAGTCCTCCAAATTTATACTGCACCCCATAGTCCTCCATATATTATACTGCACCCCATAGTCCTCCATATATTATACTGCACCACATAGTCCTCCATATATTATACTGCACCACATAGTTCTCCATATATTATACTGCACCCCATAGTCCTCCATATATTATACTGCACCCCATAGTCCTCCATATATTATACTGCACCACATAGTCCTCCATATATTATACTGCACCCCCATAGTCCTCCATATATTATACTGCACCCCATAGTCCTCCATATATTATACTGCACCACATAGTCCTCCATATATTATACTGCACCCCATAGTCCTCCATATATTATACTGCACCCCATAGTCCTCCATATATTATACTGCACCCCATAGTCCTCCATATATTATACTGCACCACATAGTTCTCCATATATTATACTGCACCCCATAGTCCTCCATATATTATACTGCACCCCATAGTCCTCCATATATTATACTGCACCACATAGTCCTCCATATATTATACTGCACCCCCATAGTCCTCCATATATTATACTGCACCCCATAGTCCTCCATATATTATACTGCACCACATAGTCCTCCATATATTATACTGCACCCCATAGTCCTCCATATATTATACTGCACCCCATAGTCCTCCATATATTATACTGCACCCCATAGTCCTCCATATATTATACTGCACCCCATAGTCCTCCATATATTATACTGCACC
Source organism: Anomaloglossus baeobatrachus (assembly GCF_048569485.1). Lineage (NCBI taxonomy): Eukaryota > Metazoa > Chordata > Amphibia > Anura > Aromobatidae > Anomaloglossus > Anomaloglossus baeobatrachus. The sequence continues at coordinate 5,912,716 of NC_134355.1, read as the reverse complement.
CCATAGTCCTCCCTATATTATACTGCACCCCATAGTCCTCCATATATTATACTACACCCCATAGTCCTCCATATATTGTACTGCACCCCATAGTCCTCCATGTATTATAATGCACCATCTGGGAAAGAACTTGGGCTCCTAAACTGTCCCTTGTGCCAGAGGACCCTATACTATCCCTATTCTCAGGGATACTCCTAATGGTTTAGAGGCCTGAGTCTTCTTCCTTGCCATGCTCCTGACCAGTCCTGATTTGATTCCTCCGTCCCCCAGGGAAAGACAGAACAGGAGGAGTATAATGAAAGTCACAGATATAGACAGACAAGGGAAAAAACAAAACTCTGTCACACAGCACACACACATACAGTAGGTAAAGACAATAAGAAATTCAGGAGGAAACCAAGAGCAGGAAGGAAGCTACAAAACAAGAGAGGTAAGCTCCACAACCGCATCTAGCAAATAGCACAATTTTTAGCAGAGAATCCGGGACACCACACCTCACATACCAACATAGAAACTTTGCATGGGTAGAAGATTTCATCCAGCTTAAACAGAAAGGAAGCAGATGTGATCGGCTTCTCCACAACATGTGATCAAAGGAACAAGCAGACTAGCAGAGATTAACCCCCGCTAACCTGCCTATGAATCAGCACACAGCAGGTCGATGCCCGAGTCTGCCTGTATTCATCCCAGATACCAGAGAAACCACCAGGAGGCGTCAGAATCTGCAATGTGAACAGTGCCCGACACCGCCATGACAGTCGCTGAAGTTTGTGCAAACCGCCGTATGACAACACAGCCGCACATGAGCTGCGATGCTCTGCGTGTCCTGCCAGTTGGAGAATACAGCAGCTGCAGGCTTATGCTTGTAATCTATCAGGAGCAGACAGTAGAATTTGAGTGTGTTGATGAGTGTGGATCTTCTCTAGACTGCACTGTGTGACCTCTCTCTTGTAGCCTCCATGCTGCTGCTTCTGAAGATAACGGCTGATGTACAGAATGTCCAGAGAAAAACAGTTACTGCTCCGAAGATGGGTGAATGCCCAATCATTTCACTGAAAGCTGAAATGTGCCCACCACCAGGAACCAGAAACACCCCACAAGACCCTCCATATATCGGGAACACCCCACAAGACCCTCCATATACCAGGAACACCCCACAAGACCCTCCGTATACCGGGAACACCCCACAAGACCCTTCGTATACCGGGAACACCCCACAAGACCTGCCGTATACCGGGAACATCCCACAAGATCTGCCGTATACCAGGAACACCCCACAAGACCCTTCGTATACCGGGAACACCCCACAAGACCTGCCGTATACCGGGAACATCCCACAAGATCTGCCGTATACCAGGAACACCCCACAAGACCCTCCGTATACCGGGAACACCCCACAAGACCCGCCGTATACCGGGAACAACCCACAAGACCTGCCGTGTACCGGGAACACCCCACAAGACCCTCCGTATACCGGGAACACCCCAAAAGACCCTACGTATACAGGGAACACCCCACAAGACCCTCCGTATACCGGGAACACCCCAAAAGACCCTACGTATACCGGGAACACCCCACAAGACCCTCCGTATACCGGGAACACCCCACAAGACCCTACGTATACAGGGAACACCCCACACCCCACAAGACCTGCTGTATACCGGGAACACTCCACAAGACCCACCGTATACCGGGAACAACCCACAAGACCCTCCGTATACCGGGAACACCCCACAAGACCCTCCGTATACCGGGAACACCCCACAAGACCCTCCGTATACCGGGAACACCCCACAAGACCCTCCGTATACCGGGAACACCCCACAAGACCCTCCGTATACCAGGAACACCCCACAAGACCCTCCGTATACCGGGAACACCCCACAAGACCTGCCGTATACCGGGAACACCCCACAAGATCTGCTGTATACCGGGAACACCCCACAAGACCCTCCATATATCGGGAACACCCCACAAGACCCTCCATATACCAGGAACACCCCACAAGACCCTCCGTATACCGGGAACACCCCACAAGACCCTTCGTATACCGGGAACACCCCACAAGACCTGCCGTATACCGGGAACATCCCACAAGATCTGCCGTATACCAGGAACACCCCACAAGACCCTCCGTATACCGGGAACACCCCACAAGACCCGCCGTATACCGGGAACAACCCACAAGACCTCCCGTGTACCGGGAACACCCCACAAGACCTGCCGTATACCGGGAACAACCCACAAGACCCTCCGTATACCGGGAACACCCAACAAGACCTGTCTTATACTGGGAACACTCCACAAGACACTCCATATACCGGGAACACCCCACAAGATGCTCTGTATACCGGGAACACCCCACAAGACCCTCTGTATACTGGAAACACTCCACAAGACCCTCCATATACAGGGAACACCCCACAAGACCCTCCGTATACCGGGAACACCCCACAAGACCCTCCATATACAGGGAACACCCCACAAGACCCTCCGTATACCGGGAACACCCCACAAGACCCTCCGTATATCAGGAACACCCCACAAGACCCTCCGTATACAGGGAAAACCCCACAAGACCTTTCGTATACCAGGATCACCCCACAAGACCCTCCGTATACCAGAAACACCCAAGACCCTCCGTATAACGGGAACACCCCACAAGACCTGTAGTTTGGAGATGCAATGACCCAGTTGTAGAGCCATTACACAGCTGACACGACCTGCAGACACCAGAAGTGCTCAGATTCTTCCTATCCCGCACCCCTGACAGGGGCCATTGTCAGCAGGCAATCCATGCTGTCCACCTCCGCTGTCAGTCATTGATGCTTTGGCTGGTGTATGTATAGAGGTGAATAGCGTGTGATTTCTGTACCATGAAATGCCGTATACCGATGACACTGATGTAAGGAGACGATGCTCACATTTAGGATGAGCTAAAGCTGCACGGTGCGATGTGCATGGCCGACTCTGCCATCTGATGAATGCCTCTCTACTGAACATGAAATTGGAGAGTGACAGGGAAAGTGGTCGGAAACCATGGAAACAGTGTTCCCTTCTCCCTTCCCCCAATATCTGTTCCATACCAATGAGCAGAACCACACGTTGTGCTGACCACGGGCGGCTGGAGGCGGCCATGATTGTAGAAGGGGCTATTCCCTCAGCTCAGGAATGTTCGAGGCCACCAGCTTCACCAGCCTCCATAGACCCGTCCCAGCATTCCTCACAGGAATCTCTGCTGAGTCTTGTGGTTCTACTACAGCATTCACACCCAGCTGAGGGTCTACGCAGATTGTCTCATGGATTCCCCAGCAAATCCAAGGGGAAGCCACCTCCGATGAATGTCAATGGGGGTCTTATAAAGAATGTAAGGTAAAATACATGTTTCACCTGCCCAAAAGAATGTCGCAGCCACTTATCACACCACAAGGACAGAGGAATTACAGGAAAAGCTCAGGGGAAATGTTCAGGTGAATATTGCAATTGATCCGCCATGTGTGATCCACAATGCTGTTACGTCCGGGTGGTGGAAACTCTGGACCGTACACCGGTTTCCCTTGAGAAGGCAGCCAGGCCGGTCACCCCGCCAGAGGGTCTGGATGCACGGCAGCCGAAGCACTGTTGGTAGTCAGACAGTCCGTAGGAGAGCTGGAAAGGTGGATGTCGTGGAACAAACGGAGTTCTGGATGGTAGTCCGGGTGACGAGGCTCGGGGTCCGAGGCCGGGTAGTAGGGTCAGGCGGGATCCGGAACCTGCTGAGCGATGGGACGGGTCACCAAACGGAGCCAGGGACTGGAGACTGGCGGAGCTGCAGAGGTGGTGGAACATCCGCCGAAGTCACCGTCAGGGTATTGTAGTGGACATGGTTCGGAGCGGCTGGCGTGGCAGAACAGGCTCTACGAGACAGGACAGGGTTAATACAGAGCAAGCAATACGGGGACCTGAACTCCTAGTCTATCAAACACGTAGAACAGGCCCCGCCCACCAGGAAAGTGAATCTTAATATACCCTGTACCTGTCTAAGCAATTTCCTGTTACTAGGTGCTGGCCCTTTAAGAAAGGGTCAATGACCGCGCGCGCGCCCTAATGCACATGCGCGAGGCCCGAGTACCAGAAGCCAGTCCAGGGAGCGGTGCAGAGGAAGCAGGAGTGCCCGGCTGGGTGTCCCACGTCGCAGAGGAGCGCCGGGAGCGGGGAGCTGGACGCATGGAGGACGCAGGTGGGGAAGAGGAGGCCGGGACCGGAGTGGTGAGCAGGGGACGCCGCCGGGGAGCGGGGAGCGGGCCACGGGGACCGGAGAGCGGGGCCAGGGGACCGGGAAGCGTGACAGTACCCCCTCCCCCACGCCCCCCTCCCTGCAACCGGGACAGGAAGGCACGAATCAGAGGAGTGCCAACATTCTCCCGGGGCTCCCAGGACCTATCCTCGGGACCATAACCCGCCCAGTCTACCAGGAAGTATTGCCGACCTCGCACGGTCTTCATGGCCACGATATCCCTTACCGCATAGATGTCATCGTCAGCAATAGGAGGAGGAGCAGTACCGGCACCAGCGGAGAAGGGACCAAGGACAACAGGCTTGAGCAAGGAGACATGGAAGGAGTTGGGTATCCGCATCGTGGCCGGGAGCTGCAGCTTGTAGGAGACTGCATTGATCTTGCTGATGACTTTAAACGGCCCGATGTAGCGAGGACCCAACTTGTACGAGGGTAACTTCAATCGGACATATCTGGATGCAAGCCAGACCAGATCACCTGGGGAGAAACACGGGTGATCCAGGCGCCTCTTGTCCGCATGTCTCTTCATCCGCAAAGAAGCACGTGCTAGGGAAGACTTGACAAAGTTCCATATAGCTGAGAAGTCCCGAACCAGAGCATCTGCTGCGGGGACATCGGAAGCCGAGGATACTGGCAACGGGACAGAAGGCTGCAGTCCGTAAACGACCTGAAAGGGAGAGCTGGAGGTGGACTCACTGATGTGTTGGTTGTGAGAGAATTCAGCCCAAGGAAGGAGCGTGGACCAATCGTCGTGATGGATGTTGACGTAGTGGCGCAGGAAGGAGGTCAGGATCTGATTGACCCGTTCCACTTGGCCATTCGACTGAGGATGGTAGGCCGAAGAAAAGTCCAAGGACACTCCCAGATGTTTGCAGAGAGCCCTCCAGAAGCGCGAGGTAAACTGAGTTCCTCTGTCGGACACAATGTGTGCGGGGAAGCCATGCAAACGGAATATGTGCTGTATGAAGGAGTCAGCTAGCTCCTGGGCAGAGGGCAGCCCTGCCATGGGAACGAAGTGAGCCATCTTTGAGAAGCGATCCACCACAACCCATATGACCGTATGTCCGGAGGATAAGGGTAAGTCCGTAATGAAGTCCATTGCAATATGTTGCCACGGAACGGAAGGAATGGGCAAAGGCAGAAGACGTCCATATGGTAGGTGCTTGGGTGTCTTGTTCCGGGCACAGGATGGACAGGCTAAGACGAAGGTTGCGACGTCTTTACGAAGGGACGGCCACCAGTAGTGACGGACAATCGTACTCCAAGTCTTCTTCTGACCAGCATGGCCGGCGATCTTCGAGGCATGGCCCCAGTGCAGGACTCTCTGTCTGTCAGTATCTGAGACATAGGTTTTCCCAGGGGGTATTTGAGTTAGAGCGACAGGATTCACCGGAATGACTTTACTGGGGTTGATAATGGGCTGGAACGTCTCCTCCTCCCACTCCACGGGCACGAAGGACCTGGACAAAGCGTCTGCCCGCACGTTCTTATCCGCAGGCCGAAAATGGAGTTGGAAATCAAATCGAGCAAAAAACAAGGACCAGCGGGCTTGTCGTGGGTTCAGTCTTTGGGCAGACCGCAGATACTCCAGATTCTTGTGGTCCGTGTATATGATCACAGGGTATACTGCTCCCTCCAAGAGGTAGCGCCATTCCTCCAAGGCCAGCTTCACGGCCAGTAGCTCCCGATCCCCAATGGTGTAGTTGCGTTCGGGTGCCGAGAAGCTCTTGGAGAAGAATCCACAAGTGACCATCTTTCCAGAGGGGGAGTTCTGCATCAACACTGCCCCGGCTCCTGAGGAGGAGGCATCCACCTCTAAGGTGAACTGTCGGTTCAATTCAGGGCGATGGAGAACCGGGGAAGAAGCAAACGCCTGTTTCAAGGAGCAGAACGCGGCATCGGCCGCCGGTGGCCAGTCCTTAGGATTAGCTCCTTTCTTAGTCAAGGCAGAGAGAGGCGCAGTCAAGGCAGAGAAATGCGGGATGAATTGACGATAATAGTTCGCAAAGCCGAGAAAGCGTTGGATAGCCTTCAGTCCGGAAGGAGGCCAGTTGATGATGGCAGACATTTTCTCTGGGTCCATCTGCAGGCCAGTGTCCGAGATTACATAACCCAGGAAGGGAAGAGACGACTTTTCAAAGATGCATTTCTCGTACTTGGCGTACAGACGGTTCTCTCTAAGCCTCTGGAGAACTAGCTGCACGTTCTCTCTGTGGGTCTGTAGATCCGGAGAGAAGACCAGGATGTCATCCAGATACACCACGACACAGACATAGAGGAGATCTCTGAACACGTCGTTCACCAATTCTTGGAAGACTGCCGGAGCATTACACAGACCAAAGGGCATGACACAATACTCGTAGTGCCCATCCCGAGTGTTGAATGCGGTTTTCCATTCGTCTCCAGAGCGAATGCGAACCAGGTTATAGGCCCCACGGAGGTCCAACTTGGTGAATACACGGGCTCCTCGGAGCCGATCGAATAGTTCGGGGATAAGCGGCAGAGGGTATTTGTTTTTCACGGTGATCTGGTTTAATCCCCGGTAGTCAATGCAAGGGCGCAGATCACCTTCCTTCTTCTTGACGAAGAAAAAACCTGCTCCGGCAGGGGACGAGGATCTCCGAATGAACCCCTTATCCAGGCTCTCGGTGATATAGGCAGACATAGCCCGTGTTTCAGCAGGGGACAAGGGGTATATCCTTCCTCTAGGAGGCGTAGTTCCTGGCAGTAAATCGATGGCACAGCGGTAGTACCTCTGACTCTTTTTTATCAAAAACGTCCAAGAAGGACCAGTAGGCAGAAGGCAGTCCTGGTAGAGACTCTGGAACCGGAGGGCGTCGGACGGGCTGGATGGATTTCAGACATCTCTCGTGACACGAGGAGCCCCATCGGGTGATTTCACCTGTACTCCAGCTGACCGACGGTTCGTGTGTCCGTAACCATGGGAGTCCCAGCAGGATCTGATGAGACATGCGCGGGAGGACATAGAAGGTGATCTTCTCGGTGTGCAGAGCACCGATCCGTAATTCCACAGGCTTGGTGATCAGTGAGACGGTGTCAGAGAGGGGTCTCCCATCTACAGAGGTGATCACCAGCGGTTTCTCTAGTGGGAGGACAGGCACCTGGTACTTATCCACCGTGGCCTGCTGGATGAAGTTGCCTGCTGCTCCGGAATCGAGATACGCCTCTGCCGTGAACCGGGTCTCTTCTGTAGTGACTTGAATAGTCCAGGTAACGGAGTCTGAGAGAGTCCCAGCACCTAGGGTGGCCTCTCCTACCAAGCCTAGGCTTTGGAGTTTCCCGGCTTCTCGGGACAAGAGCGTAGCAGGTCTGTGCCATCACCGCAGTAGAAGCAGAGACCCTTTGCTAGTCGTTCTGCTCGGCGTTGCTCCGACTGCCTCAGGCGGTCAATCTGCATGGGCTCGTAGGTAGACGCGCCAGGTGACGCCAACTGGGGAGCGATGGACTTCTGGGGTGGAGAGGAGTGCCTTATCGGACGCCTCTCACGGGACACCTCTTTGGATCGTTCTTGAAAGCGAAGATCCACTCGAGTCGCTAGAGCAATCAGGGCATCCAGGGTGGAAGGCACGTCACGACCAGCCAGCTCATCTTTAATACGACCCGAGAGTCCCTCCCAGAAGGCGTTGGTTAGGGCCTCATTGTTCCACCCGAGTTCCGAGGCCAAGGTGCGAAAACGAATAGCATATTGGCCCACCGTCAGAGTCCCCTGACGTAGCCGGAGGAGGGATGAGGCAGACGCGGAGGCGCGTCCGGGCTCGTCAAAGGTGCTACGAAATGCCTGCAGGAACTCCTGGATGTTGGTGGTTACCGGATCCTCCTTCTCCCACAAGGGGTTCATCCAGGCCAGTGCCTCTCCCTCTAGATGGGACATCATGAACGCGACCTTGGCTTGGTCAGAGGCAAAAAGGTGCGGCAGCAGCTAAAAATGGAGGGAGCATTGATTTATGAATCCCCTGCAGGTCTTGGGATCTCCGGCGTACCGGGGTGGTGAGGCCAAACAAAGCTTGCAAGCATCCGAGGAGGCTGCCACGGGAGCTGCGGCCGTGGATTGTGCAGTGGAAACCTGAGATGCCAAGGACGTGGCCGTTGCTTGCAGCGTGTTCAGGCGGGTATCCACAGAAGACATGAAAGACAGCATGCGGGTCTGGGTCTCGCGCTGTCGTGTGAGTTCCTGCTGCAAGGCCGCTAGTGCTTCGGCGGGATCCATGGCCTTTTCTAGCTGTTACGTCCGGGTGGTGGAAACTCTGGACCGTACACCGGTTTCCCTTGAGGAGGCAGCCAGGCCGGTCACCCCGCCAGAGGGTCTGGATGCACGGCAGCCGAACCACTGTTGGTAGTCAGACAGTCCGTAGGAGAGCTGGAAAGGTGGATGTCGTGGAACAAACGGAGTTCTGTACGGTAGTCCGGGTGACGAGGCTCGGGGTCCGAGGCCGGGTAGTAGGGTCAGGCGGGATCCGGAACCTGCTGAGCGATGGGACGGGTCACCAAACGGAGCCAGGGACTGGAGACTGGCGGAGCTGCAGAGATGGTGGAACATCCGCCAAAGTCACCGTCAGGGTATTGTAGTGGACGTGGTTCGGAGCGGCTGGCGTGGCAGAACAGGCTCTACGAGACAGGACAGGGTTAATACAGAGCAAGCAATACGGGGACCTGAACTCCTAGTCTATCAAACACGTAGAACAGGCCCCGCCCACCAGGAAAGTGAATCTTAATATACCCTGTACCTGTCTAAGCAATTTCCTGTTACTAGGTGCTGGCCCTTTAAGAAAGGGTCAATGACCGCGCGCGCGCCCTAATGCACATGCGCGAGGCCCGAGTACCAGAAGCCAGTCCAGGGAGCGGTGCAGAGGAAGCAGGAGTGCCCGGCTGGGTGTCCCACGTCGCAGAGGAGCGCCGGGAGCGGGGAGCTGGACGCATGGAGGGCGCAGGCGGGGAAGAGGAGGCCGGGACCGGAGTGGTGAGCAGGGGACGCCGCCGGGGAGTGGGGAGCGGGCCACGGGGACCGGAGAGCGGGGCCAGGGGACCAGGAAGCGTGACAAATGCCCACATCCTCGTTCTCAATACCTCTACTTGCTGTCAGTGAAAAGTAACAACAGGAAACGTGCAACTTTCTTGTCAATGAGCTTGTAAGGCGGCTTTCACACTACGTTTTGTTAACATGCGTCCTGAACGTTTTTTGCAGCAAAAGACACGTGTCTACGTGCGGTCACATGCGTTTGCGTGCGGTATAGTCAGGATCCAGCGACTTGCAGTATTATAACATTTTTCAAAAATGCTACTTGTAGCGTTTTTGAGCTGCGTCAAAATACTGTTTGTCACTGGATCCTGACAATAATGCACGCAAACGCATGTGACTGCTGGCATGCTGATAGACAGGATCCAAACCAGCCTGTGATCACAGAGTCTCTCGCTCTCTCTCTGTCTCTCTCTCTCTCTCTGTCAGTCTCTCTCTCTGTCAGTCTCTCCCTCTGTCTCTCTCTCTCCCTCTGTCGGTCGGTCTCTCTCTCTGTCAGTCTCTCTCTCTGTCGGTCTCTCTCTCTCTCCCTCTGTCTCTCTCTCTCCCTCTGTCGGTCTCTCTCTCTGTCGGTCGGTCTCTCTCCCTCTGTCTCTCTCTCTGTCAGTCTCTCTCTCTGTCAGTCTCTCCCTCTGTCTCTCTCTCTCCCTCTGTCGGTCGGTCTCTCTCTCTGTCAGTCTCTCTGTCGGTCTCTCTCTCTCTCCCTCTGTCTCTCTCTCTCCCTCTGTCGGTCGGTCTCTCTCTCTGTCAGTCTCTCTCTCTGTCGGTCTCTCTCTCGCTGTCGGTCTCTCTCTCTCTCTCCCTCTGTCTCTCTCTCTCTCTCTCTCTCAGTCTCTCTCTCTGTCGGTCGGTCTCTCTCTCTCTTCCTCTGTCTCTCTCTCTGTCAGTCTCTCGCTCTGTCTGTCGGTCTCTCTCTCTCTCTCTGTCAGTCTCTCTCTGTCGGTCTCTATCTCTCCCTCTGTCTCTCTCTCTCTCTGTCGGTCTCTCTCTCTCTCTCCCTCTGTCTCTCTCTCTCTGTCGGTCTCTCTCTCTGTCGGTCGGTCTCTCCCTCTCCCCCTCTCTCATACTCACTGATCACTGGTGCGGCGCTGCACGGCTGTCACACTGCTCTGGTGACTTCTACTTTTTAAAATGCCGGCCGCCCATTATTCAATCTCGTATTCCCTGCTTCCCCCGCCCACCGGCGCCTATGATTGGTTGCAGTCACACACGCCCCCACACTGAGTGACAGCTGTCTCTCTGCAACCAATCACAGCCACCGGTGGGGTCTATATCGTGCAGTACAATAAATAAATGATTTTAAAAAAACGACGTGCGGTCCACCCCAATTTTGATACCAGCCAAAGTAAAGCCACACAGCTGATGGCTGGTAATCTCAGGATGGGGATCCCCACGTTATGGGGAGCCCCCCAGCCTAGCAATATCAGCCAGCAGCCGCCCGGAATTGCCGCATCCATTAGATGCGACAGTCCCGGGACTCTACCCGACTCATTCTGAATTGCCCTGGTGCGGTGACAATCGGGGTAATAAGGAGTTAATGGCAGCAGTTCATAGTTGCCAATAAGTCCTAGGTTAATCATGGCAGGCGTCTATGAGACACCCCTAATGATTAACCTGTAAATGAAAGTAAATAAACACATACATCCAAAAAAATCCTTTATTTGAAATAAAAGAGACAAAAAAACACCCTCTTTCACCACTTTATTAAAATCCCTAAATACCCCTCCAGGTCTGACGTAATCCACATGAGTTCCCACAACGCTTTCAGCTCTGCTACATGAAGCTGACAGGAGCGGCAGTAAAACACCACCGCTCGTTGTGAGCTCCATGCAGCAACTGAAGTGAGTTGCGCCGTCAGCGGAGATGTCATTCAGGTAGTACCGGTGTGTGTGCGGTGAAGATGGGGTCGGTAGTACCTGCATGTGTACAGTGATGATGGGGGCGGTAAAGTAGCCTAATCGTAATCTTTACAGCACGTCTCCAGATCCATCTACCGGAGCCCATGCAGCTTGGAGGGATGTCCCATGTGAGGAGGTCACTGTACTGACATTACATCCGGAGGCCTCACCCGAGCCTATGCAGCTTGGAGGAACATCTCATGTGAGGGGGTTACTGTACTGACATTACCTTCTGAGGCCTCACCTGAGCCCATGCAGCTTGGAGGGACGTCCCATGTGAGGAGGTTACTGTACTGACATTACCTCCGGAGGCCTCACCGAGCCCATGCAGCTTGGAGGGACATCCCATGTAAGGAGGTTACTGTATAGACATTACCTCCGGAGGCCTCACATGAGCCCATGCAGCTTGGAGGGACGTCCCATGTGAGGGGGTTACTGTACTGACATTACCTTCGGAGGCCTCACCCTAGCCCATGCAGCTTGGAGGGACGTCCCATGTGAGGAGGCTACTGTACTGACATTACCTCCGGAGACCTCACCCGAGCCCATGCAGCTTGGAGGGACGTCCCATGTGAGGAGGTTACTCTACTGACATTACCTCCGGAGGCATCACCCGAGCCCATGCAGCTTGGAGGGACGTCCCATGTGAGGAGGTTACTGTACAGACATTACCCCCGGAGACCTCATCTGAGCCCATGCAGCTTGGAGGGACGTCCCATGTGAGGAGGTTACAGTACTGACATTACCTCCGGAGGCCTCACCTGAGCCCATGCAGCTTGGAGGGACGTCCCATGTGAGGAGGCTACTGTACTGACATTACCTCCGGAGGCCTCACCCGAGCCCATGCAGCTTGGAGGGACATCCCATGTGAGGAGGTTACTGTACTGACATTATCTCCAAAGGCCTCACCCGAGCCCATGCAGCTTGGAGGGATGTCCCATGTGAGGAGGTTACTGTACAGACATTACCTCCGGAGGCCTCACCCGAGCCCATGCAGCTTGGAGGGATGTCCCATGTGAGGAGGTTACTGTACTGACATTACCTCCGGAGGCCTCACCCGAGCCCATGCAGCTTGGAGGGACGTCCCATGTGAGGTTACTGTACAGACATTACCTCCGGAGACCTCACCCGAGCCCGTGCAAGCTTGGAGAGACGTCCCATGTGAGGAGGTTACTGTACAGACATTACCTCCGGAGACCTCACCCGAGCCCGTGCAGCTTGGAGGGACGTCCCATGTGAGGAGGTTACTGTACAGACATTACCTCCGGAGACCTCACCCGAGCCCAAGCAGCTTGGAGGAACGTCCCATGTGAGGAGGTTACTGTACGGACATTACCTCCGGAGGCATCACCCGAGCCCAAGCAGCTTGGAGGGACGTCCCATGTGAGGAGGTTACTGTACAGACATTACCTCCGGAGGCCTCACCCGAGCCCATGCAGCTTGGAGGGACGTCCCATGTGAGGAGGTTACTGTACAGACATTACCTCCGGAGGCCTCACCCGAGCCCATGCAGCTTGGAGAGACATCCCATGTGAGGAGGTTACTGTACAGACATTACCTCCGGAGACCTCACCCGAGCCCAAGCAGCTTGGAGGGACGTCCCATGTGAGGAGGTTACTGTACCGGCATTACCTCCGGAGGCCTCACCTGAGCCCATGCAGCTTGGAGGAACGTCCCATGTGAGGAGGTTACTGTACGGACATTACCTCCGGAGGCATCACCCGAGCCCATGCAGCTTGGAGGGACGTCCCATGTGAGGAGGTTACTGTACAGACATTACCTCCGGAGGCCTCACCCGAGCCCATGCAGCTTGGAGGGACGTCCCATGTGAGGAGCTTACTGTACCGGCATTAGCTCCGGAGGCCTCACCTGTGCCCATGCAACTTGGAGGAACATCCCATGTGAGGAGGTTACTGTACAGACATTACCTCCGGAGACCTCACCCGAGCCCATGCAGCTTAGAGGGACGTCCCATGTGAGGAGGTTACTGTACAGATATTACCTCCGGAGGCCTCACCCGAGCCCATGCAGCTTGGAGGGACGTCCCATGTGAGGAGGTTACTGTACTGACATTACCTCCGGATGCCTCACCTGAGCCCATGCAGCTTGGAGGGACGTTCCATGTGAGGAGGTTACTGTACTGACATTACCTCCGGAAGCCTCACCCGAGCCCATGCAGCTTGGAGGGACGTCCCATGTGAGGAGGTTACTGTACAGACATTACCTCCGGAGGCCTCACCCGAGCCCATGCAGCTTGGAGGGATGTCCCATGTGAGGAGGTTATTGTACAGACATTACCTCCGGAGACCTCACCCGAGCCCATGCAGCTTGGAGGGATGTCCCATGTGAGGAGGTTACTGTACAGACATTACCTCCGGAGGCCTCACCTGAGCCCATGCAGCTTGGAGGGACGTCCCATGTGAGGAGGTTACTGTACAGACATTACCTCCGGAGGCCTCACCCGAGCCCATGCAGCTTGGAGGGATGTCCCATGTGAGGAGGTTACTGTACAGACATTACCTCCGGAGACCTCACCTGAGCCCATGCAGCTTGGAGGGATGTCCCATGTGAGGAGGTCACTGTACAGACATTACCTCCGGAGACCTCACTTGAGCCCATGCAGCTTGGAGGGACGTCCCATGTGAGGAGGTTACTGTACTGACATTACCTCCGGAGACCTCACCTGAGCCCATGCAGCTTGGAGGGATGTCCCATGTGAGGAGGTTACTGTACAGACATTACCTCCGGAGGCCTCACCTGTGCCCATGCAGCTTGGAGGGATGTCCCATGTGAGGAGGTTACTGTACAGACATTACCTCCGGAGGCCTCACCCGAGCCCATGCAGCTTGGAGGGACGTCCCATGTGAGGAGGTTACTGTACAGACATTACCTCCGGAGGCCTCACCCGAGCCCATGCAGCTTGGAGGGATGTCCCATGTGAGGAGGTTACTGTACAGACATTACCTCCGGAGACCTCACCTGAGCCCATGCAGCTTGGAGGGATGTCCCATGTGAGGAGGTCACTGTACAGACATTACCTCCGGAGACCTCACTTGAGCCCATGCAGCTTGGAGGGATGTCCCATGTGAGGAGGTTACTGTACAGACATTACCTCCGGAGACCTCACCCGAGCCCATGCAGCTTGGAGGGATGTCCCATGTGAGGAGGTTACTGTACAGACATTACCTCCGGAGGCCTCACCTGAGCCCATGCAGCTTGGAGGGACGTCCCATGTGAGGAGGTTACTGTACAGACATTACCTCCGGAGGCCTCACCCGAGCCCATGCAGCTTGGAGGGATGTCCCATGTGAGGAGGTTACTGTACAGACATTACCTCCGGAGACCTCACCTGAGCCCATGCAGCTTGGAGGGATGTCCCATGTGAGGAGGTCACTGTACTGACATTACCTCCGGAGACCTCACCTGAGCCCATGCAGCTTGGAGGGATGTCCCATGTGAGGAGGTCACTGTACAGACATTACCTCCGGAGACCTCACTTGAGCCCATGCAGCTTGGAGGGACGTCCCATGTGAGGAGGTCACTGTACTGACATTACCTCCGGAGACCTCACTTGAGCCCATGCAGCTTGGAGGGATGTCCCATGTGAGGAGGTTACTGTACAGACATTACCTCCGGAGGCCTCACCTGAGCCCATGCAGCTTGGAGGGATGTCCCATGTGAGGAGGTTACTGTACAGACATTACCTCCGGAGACCTCACCTGAGCCCATGCAGCTTGGAGGGATGTCCCATGTGAGGGGGTTTCCTGTACAGACATTACCTCCGGAGGCCTCACCTGAGCCCATGCAGCTTGGAGGGACATCCCATGTGAGGAGGTTACTGTACAGACATTACCTCCGGAGGCCTCACCCGAGCCCATGTAGCTTGGAGGGACATCCCATGTGAGGAGGTTACTGTACTGACATTATCTCCGGAGACCTCACCCGAGCCCATGCAGCTTGGAGGGACGTCCCATGTGAGGAGGTTACTGTACAGACTCCATGGAATCCCGTCTGACATTGTCTCTGATAGAGGAATTCAGTTTATTGCCAACTTTTGGAGGTTTTCTGCTCTGTGTGAGGGATTAAGGCCTAAGCCACACGGTGAGAAAAACAGTGCGAGTGGAGTGTGATAAAACATCGCATTCCCCTCGGACCAATTCTAGCCTGTGTGTCAGCGCACGTGAGCGATTATTTTCTCAGCCCTAATCGGACTGAGAAAACAATCGCAGCATGCTGCGATTGTAAGCTGAGACTCTTTCTCTCGCACACATTCAAGTGAATGGGGCGAGAAAAAAATCGCACTGCACTTGCGGTACACCGGTGTACTGCTAGTGCAGTGCGAGAATGGCAATAGCCGGCTACGCAGGAGAGAGGGAGAGAAATCCCTCCCTCCCCTCCTGAGTGCCGGCCAGCCCCCCCCAGCTGAGGTCTGCTCGCACGAACGGACCTCAGTTGCAAGGACACACGCATGATACTCGGCTCTGCTGTGCTGCCAGCACCAGCCGAGTCTCATGCAAGGGGATCGCAGTATTTGCGTTGTTTTGTTTCAGATAATCAGGAGTAGAAGTCCTCGTTCATTCCTCTCGCTAAATTTGCTATTAATGGTGTATCCCCTTTCTTGTGTGTCTATGGTGGGCATCCCCAGTTCTGTACGTTTCAGGAGGGCCACTCTTCAGTTATACTTGGGGTGGACCAATTGGTCTCAGCATTATTGTCTACATGGGAGAAGGTTCAGCAGCATTTGTATGACATGGGCTCTAAGTATAAGCGTGTGGCCGACTGTAGACGTGTGCCTGGTCCGGACCTGTGTGTGGGTGACTGTAGACGTGTGCCTGGTCCGGACCTATGTGTGGGTGACTGTAGACGTGTGCCTGGTCCGGACCTGTGTGTGGGTGACTGTAGACGTGTGCCTGGTCCGGACCTGTGTGTGGCCGACTGTAGACGTGTGCCTGGTCCGGACCTGTGTGTGGCTGACTGTAGACGTGTGCCTGGTCCGGACCTATGTGTGGGTGACTGTAGACGTGTGCCTGGTCCGGACCTATGTGTGGCTGACTGTAGATGTGTGCCTGGTCCGGACCTGTGTGTGGGTGACTGTAGACGTGTGCCTGGTCCGGACCTGTGTGTGGGTGACTGTAGACGTGTGCCTGGTCCGGACCTGTGTGTGGTGACTGTAGACGTGTGCCTCGTCCGGACCTGTGTGTGGGTGACTGTAGATGTGTGCCTGGTCCGGACCTATGTGTGGGTGACTGTAGACGTGTGCCTCGTCGGACCTGTGTGTGGGCGACTGTAGACGTGTGCCTGGTCTGGACCTGTGTGTGGGTGACTGTAGACGTGTGCCTCGTCCGGACCTGTGTGTGGGGACTGTAGACGTGTGCCTGGTCCGGACCTGTGTGGGTGACTGTAGACGTGTGCCTGGTCCGGACCTGTGTGTGGGTGACTGTAGACGTGTGCCTGGTCCGGACCTGTGTGTGGGTGACTATAAACGTGTGCCTGGTCCGGACCTGTGTGTGGCAGACTGTAGACGTGGTGCCTGGTCCGGACCTGTGTGGGTGACTGTAGACGTGTGCCTGGTCCGGACCTGTGTGTGGGTGATTGTAGATGTGTGCCTGGTCCGTACCTATGTGTGGCTGACTGTAGAAGTGTGCCTGGTCCGGACCTGTGTGTGGGCGACTGTAGACGTGTGCCTGGTCCGGACCTGTGTGTGGGTGACTGTAGACGTGTGCCTGGTCCGGACCTGTGTGTGGGTGACTGTAGACGTTGTGCCTGGTCCGGACCTATGTGTGGCTGACTGTAGACGTGTGCCTGGTCCGGACCTGTGTGTGGGTGACTGTAGATGTGTGCCTGGTCCGGACCTGTGTGTGGGTGACTGTAGACGTGTGCCTGGTCCGGACCTGTGTGTGGGTGACTGTAGATGTGTGCCTGGTCCGGACCTGTGTGTGGGTGACTGTAGACGTGGTGCCTGGTCCGGACCTGTGTTGTGGGTGACTGTAGACGTGTGTCTGGTCCGGACCGGTGTGTGGGTGACTGTAGACGTGTGCCTGGTCCGGACCTGTGTGTGGGTGACTGTAGACGTGTGCCTGGTCCGGACCGGTGTGTGGGTGACTGTAGACGTGTGCCTGGTCCGGATCTGTGTGTGGGTGACTGTAGACGTGTGTCTGGTCCGGACCAGTGTGTGGGTGACTGTAGACGTGTGTCTGGTCCGGACCTGTGTGTGGGTGACTGTAGACGTGTGTTCTGGTCCGGACCTGTGTGTGGGTGACTGTAGACGTGTGTCTGGTCCGGACCTGGTGTGTGGCTGACTGAGATGTGTGCCTGGTCCGGACCTGTGTGTGGGTGACTGTAGACGTGTGCCTGGTCCGGACCGGTGTTGTGGGTGACTGTAGACGTGTGCCTGGTCCGGACCTGTGTGTGGGTTGACTGTAGACGTGTGCCTGGTCCGGACCTGTGTGTGGGTGACTGTAGACGTGTGCCTGGTCCGGACCTGTGTGTGGGTGACTGTAGACGTGTGCCTGGTCCGGACCGGTGTGTGGGTGACTGTAGACGTGTGCCTGGTCCGGACCTGTGTGTGGGTGACTGTAGACGTGTGCCTGGTCCGGACCTGTGTGTGGGTGACTGTAGACGTGTGCCTGGTCCGGACCTGTGTGTGGGTGACTGTAGACGTGTGCCTGGTCCGGACCTATGTGTGGGTGACTGTAGACGTGTGCCTGGTCCGGACCTGTGTGTGGGGTGACTGTAGACGTGTGCCTGGTCCGGACCTGTGTGTGGCCGACTGTAGACGTGTGCCTGGTCCGGACCTGTGTGTGGCTGACTGTAGACGTGTGCCTGGTCCGGACCTATGTGTGGGTGACTGTAGACGTGTGCCTGGTCCGGACCTATGTGTGGCTGACTGTAGATGTGTGCCTGGTCCGGACCTGTGTGTGGGGTGACTGTAGACGTGTGCCTGGTCCGGACCTGTGTGTGGGTGACTGTAGACGTGTGCCTGGTCCGGACCTGTGTGTGGTGACTGTAGACGTGTGCCTCGTCCGGACCTGTGTGTGGGTGACTGTAGATGTGTGCCTGGTCCGGACCTATGTGTGGGTGACTGTAGACGTGTGCCTCGTCCGGACCTGTGTGTGGGCGACTGTAGACGTGTGCCTGGTCTGGACCTGTGTGTGGGTGACTGTAGACGTGTGCCTCGTCCGGGACCTGTGTGTGGGTGACTGTAGACGTGTGCCTGGTCCGGACCTGTGTGGGTGACTGTAGACGTGTGCCTGGTCCGGACCTGTGTGTGGGTGACTGTAGACGTGTGCCTGGTCCGGGACCCTGTGTGTGGGTGACTATAAACGTGTGCCTGGTCCGGACCTGTGTGTGGCAGACTGTAGACGTGTGCCTGGTCCGGACCTGTGTGGGTGACTGTAGACCGTGTGCCTGGTCCGGACCTGTGTGTGGGTGATTGTAGATGTGTGCCTGGTCCGTACCTATGTGTGGCTGACTGTAGAAGTGTGCCTGGTCCGGACCTGTGTGTGGGTGACTGTAGATGTGTGCCTGGTCCGGACCTATGTGTGGGTGACTGTAGACGTGTGCATGGTCCGGACCTGTGTGTGGGTGACTGTAGACGTGTGCCTGGTCCGGACCTGTGTGGGCGACTGTAGACGTGTGCCTGGTCCGGACCTGTGTGTGGGTGACTGTAGACGTGTGCCTGGTCCGACCTGTGTGTGGGTGACTGTAGACGTGTGCCTGGTCCGGACCTATGTGTGGCTGACTGTAGACGTGTGCCTGGTCCGGACCTGTGTGTGGGTGACTGTAGATGTGTGCCTGTGTCCGGACCTGTGTGTGGGTGACTGTAGACGTGTGCCTGGTCCGGACCTGTGTGTGGGTGACTGTAGATGTGTGCCTGGTCCGGACCTGTGTGTGGGTGACTGTAGACGTGTGCCTGGTCCGGACCTGTGTGTGGGTGACTGTAGACGTGTGTCTGGTCCGGACCGGTGTGTGGGTGACTGTAGACGTGTGCCTGGTCCGGACCTGTGTGTGGGTGACTGTAGACGTGTGCCTGGTCCGGACCGGTGTGTGGGTGACTGTAGACGTGTGCCTGGTCCGGATCTGTGTGTGGGTGACTGTAGACGTGTGTCTGGTCCGGACCAGTGTGTGGGTGACTGTAGACGTGTGTCTGGTCCGGACCTGTGTGTGGGTGACTGTAGACGTGTGTCTGGTCCGGACCTGTGTGTGGGTGACTGTAGACGTGTGTCTGGTCCGGACTGGTGTGTGGGTGATCTGGTGTGGTTATCTAGGAGAAACATTAAGCTTAAGATACTTTCACTGAAGTTATGACCTTGGTTTATCGGTCCATACAAAATTACAGCAGTCATTAATTTGGTTGCTTTCCACCTGGCGTTACAAGCATCTTAGAAGATTCATAATGTATTTCATAGATCTCTATGTTATAGAAATATGTGGTTCGGGAGCCCCTCTTCCCTTACCTCCGCCTCCAGGACTAGCCGAAGGGTCATTAGAATTTCAGGTCTCCAAAATTGTTTATTCTTGTTTCGTTCGTCGATCTTTAGCAAGGTTATGGTCCTGAGGAGAGGATTTGGGTACCTGCCTCAGAAATCCATGCTGAGGGCCTGGTTAGGACATTCCATTGTCTCCTTCCTGAGGGCCCCTCTTAGAGGGAGGGGTTCTGTCACACATAGGTTTGCACAAACTTCGCAGACTGTCATCGCGACATTGGACTCTGTTCACATAGCAGATTCTGTTACTCCGCCCGATGGTTTCTCAGGAGTCTGGGATTAACACAGGCAGACTCAAATGTCGACCTGCTGTGTGCTGATTCATAGGCAGGCTAGCGGGAGTTAATCTCTGCTGGTTTGCTTGGTCCCTTAGTCACATGTTGTGGGGAGACCTATCACATCTGCTCCCCTTCTATTTATACAGTTGGAATCCTTCTACCTATGCCAGCTATAGTTTATTCTGTGTTGGTCTGTGAGCTGTGCTGTCCCTGATTTTCTCTGATTAAAGTTATGTTTAGTTGTGCAGTTTACCCCTGTTGTTTTGTAGCTTCCTTCCTGCTCTTGTTTTCTGCCTGAATCTTTTATTGTCTTATCCTTTGTGTCTGTGTGCTGTGTGAGAGTTTTGGTTTTTCTCTTGTCTGTCTTTTTCTATGCTTTCAACAGACTCCTGTGCCGTCCCTCCATGGGGGAAGGGGTATTAGATCAGGACAGGTCAGGAGCAGGGCCAGAAAGGAGACTCAAGCCTCTTCACCATTAGGAGTATCCCTGAGAATAGGGATAGCATAGGGCCCCCTAGCTTGAGGGACAGCTTAGGAGCCTTGGTTAACCCCGCTATCCCAACATCACAAGGTCATTATGACAGGTCCCTACTGGGGTAAGGTCTCAGCGGGACAATGGTGCGGCAACAATCACCCAGGTGCTCTAGAGCCGGGGTAATGCGGCTGAGGACGGTGTCCTGGAGCTGGTGCTGCAATTGAGAAATGGTGAAGTGCAACCTCTCCCCCCTCCTTTTTGGGTGGTTATGCTATTGTAGATGTGCAGGCAACGTATGACAATTTTGGCACTCCTCCAATCGCACTCCTTACCTTTACAGAGCAACCTTTTCTGCTTTTCCCTTTATACTTATGTGAAAAATATTTGTCATGGAGCTGAAGATAATGGTAAAAGCATTAAAAAACCCCCATAAAAAGTCACAACCACTAGTTCCAGCCATGATAAACATGACAAATTGTAATCTGCCCCCTGACACATCAGATCGCTCAGGCCGCTCGTCTTTCCCTCTGCCATGCTTTACACTGCATCTCTGCTTGCTCAGGTTGCCATCTGTATATAAAGAAAAACTCTGCATTCAGTACAGCAAGAAAGGAATGATTAAAGACGAAGTAAATAAATGGGCAATTATCAGAATCCCACGGCATGCAACGAGAGGACTTGCTGCAGACCCTGAAGCAGGGGCAGCAGGTCCTGCAAGCAGTCGCTGTTTATCGGCAGGATGCCTGATTTACAGCGCACACTCGCTGATGGTGGAGACATACATTTGGTGGTAATCACCGGTGTTAATTGATGAGACGTGCTGTTTACTGAGTTCTGGGTGGTTTCAGAGGCTTTTGGTCTAAAGGTTCATGAAAAACATTGTATGTTTTGTGAGGATAGAAAGCTGATTCCCACTTAACCTGCCCGTCAGGTCACAGGTGATCAGATGTGCAGGATCTACGGGCCGGCGGGGACATTGGAGGAGAGAGAATAGTGATCAAAGACCGGAAGACTGCCCGATGAAAAACTGATCAAAGACAGGAATATTGCCCGATGAAAAACTGATCAAAGACAGAAGTCTGACCGATGAAAAACTGATCCAAAGACAGGAGACTGACCGATGAAAAACTGATCAAAGACAGAAGTCTGACCGATGAAAAACTGATCATCCGTCAGGTCAACAGCGGCGACCGGGGAGGAATGTGCCGGGAGTCTGCTGAAAAATAGACCGATTGGAAACTTGTGTAGGAAGCAAATGGCAATTCACCATTTACTGGTACATTAAAGGGGTGATGGGTCGACAACACGTCCTCACTTATCCTACTAAAACGGCGCTGCGGTGGGCGCCATCATCCTCTATGGGACTATCATAGAGAATGAATGGGGCGATGCTCCGGCATGTGAACCTTCGGACCAGTGGTTGGACCCCGACTAAAGGCTACTTTACACGCTGCGATATCGGTCCCGATATCGCTAGTGTGGTTACCCGCCCTCATCTGTTGTGCGACACGGGCAAATCGTCCTTTCTAAGGGGGCGGTTCGTTCAGCGTCACAGCGACGTCACAGCTGCGTCACTGAACAGCCGCCCAATAGAAGCGGAGGGGCGGAGATGAGCGGGACGAACATCCCGCCCACCTCCTTCCTTCCGCATTGTGGCCGGGAGGCAGGTAAGGAGAGGTTCCTCGCTCCTGCGGTGTCACACGGAGCGATGTGTGCAGCCGCAGGAACGAGGAACAACCTTGTTACTGCTGCAGCAACGATATTTGAGAATGGACCCCCATGTCACCGATGAGCGATTTTGCACGTTTTTGCAACGATGCAAAATCGCTCATAGGTGTCACACGCAACGGCATCGCTAATGCGGCCGGATGTGCGTCACAAAATCCGTGACCCCAACGAGTTCGCATTAGCGATGTCGCAGCGTGTAAAGCGGCCTTAACCGTAATCACTTTACAGATAACTTTTCGTCTGACGACCCCTTTAATGCGCCCATGTATCTAAGCTGCAGCCATGCTAAGCAATGTGTAATCTCTGCTGGAAAGAG
Organism: Anomaloglossus baeobatrachus; assembly: GCF_048569485.1. NCBI lineage: Eukaryota > Metazoa > Chordata > Amphibia > Anura > Aromobatidae > Anomaloglossus > Anomaloglossus baeobatrachus. The sequence continues at coordinate 5,890,224 of NC_134355.1, read as the reverse complement.
CAATGTCACAGCGCATGTATTACAGGGGCTGCCATCGCCCATCACTAGTGAGATTACATATATAGTTACACTGCACACTCAAATGTCAATAAATGATGATTTTATTCAGAATCAAAAAAGCCAAGCAAAGGAATAGAACTTCTTTGGGGTAAACAAGTAATCTCTGACGTTTCGGCCTATGGCCTTATTCACAGAGTTAACTGTTCCCGATGGTTCATAGTTCCAAAGAAAATAGCTGTGGCTATAGGTTTGGGTGGAACAATTAGACAATAGGGTCCTGTATGCCAATGGCATGTAGTCAGAGCCTATGTGGATGCTTAGCGGTGTGTGAACACAGACAGCCTCGCCGCGCTCTCCCGATACCCCAGTCATAATTACTGTTATTGTCAGAGATTACTTGTTTACCCAAAGAAGTTCTATTCCTTTGCTTGGCTTTTTTGATTCTGAATAAAATCATCATTTATTGACATTTGAGTGTGCAGTGTAACTATATATGTACTTGTGTGGGACCTTCCCCACCACTAGCACCTCATCCCCCTATTAGTGTGCACGCCCTTCTTTCTATCACTAGTGAGATTACAGCAGCTTTGCTTCTTGGCGCCTTCTGGATCACTAGAAGCGTAATGCGCCGATGCAATGATGAGTGCCGCCTTTTTCATTTGTGATTCATCTGTTTCCTTCCTTTGAGGGATTGTCCATTACTGTTTTGCCCTTTCTTCATAATGACAGTCTGCTGCTTCATATATCAAAGTGCATCTTTATTCCCGACCTCAATTGCTCCTCAGATCCCACCCACTGTGTTTCCTGGTGAGTCACATGACCTTCATAAGTCACATGAGTCATATGACCTCTGCAGCCAATCAGAGGCGGCAGATCTGCCACTGCCTTCTCCATTCTGACTCTGTGAAGGCTGCAGCCAATCAGCAGCCAATGTCATGTGATATACCAATGACGGCACAGCGGGGGGAGCGGAGGAGCGGCAGCAGCGGTCCGGGGGAAGTGTGCACCATTTTATGTAGTGTCCAGTTTTAGCTCTTATTTTACTCCCCTGGTTTTTATTTTTTCTATAAATCTACCAAATGTTTCTAGAGATGTAGGCCTTTTTAGCATTTCTTATGGCCTTTATCAAGTAGTGTCTCTGGGGTCATGTCTTTTGGAAATTGCATTATTATCTGTGAGCCACCCCCCCTTGATAAGACTATGAATATTAGTACCAATATCTCTGAAATTAAAAAAGTAACAACAGAGTGAAATAAAAAAAAAGAACAAAAATTATCCCCCCTCAACCTGGCGACAGGTCGTCTTTAGAAGGGATTGTTCAGTAGCGGACCAAACCCCCAAAGCATGGTGTGCATAGAATAGTCTACAGTGGCATGCAAAAGTTTGGGTGCCCCAAGTCATAATTACTGTTATTGTGAACAGTTAAGCAAGTTGCAGATGAAATGATTTCTAAAAGGCAGAAAGTTACAGATGACGCATTGCCTGTGTATTTTAGAAAAAAATAATATATATTTTCATGTTTTAAATTTTAAAGTGAACAAGAAAATAAAATGGTCCGAATGGATAGGATTGCTAGAAAGGCAAATCAGACCCCCATGTGACTGCAAAAGACCTTCAAGAAGATTCAGCATCAGAAGTATACAAAAGAACATCTAAACAAGCCTGTGCGGTTCACAAACGAATCCTGAGGACCGATGAGGATAAAACAGAGCTCTGTGGCCACAATGATAAGAGGCATGTGTGGAGAAAAAGGGCAGAGAATTTCAGGAAAAGACATCTCGCCAAACATTAAGCATGGGGGTGGATCAATCATGCTTTTGGGTTGTGTTACAGCCAATTGCACAGAGAACATTTTACAGGTAGAGGGAAGAATGGATTCAACAAATTCTTGATGCGAATGTAGAGGGTCAGCCCCTAGAAAGATGTAAATTTCACTGCGACTTTGAGACGATACCCCACCCCCATGGTTTCTGTGGCTTTGGACTAGACTAATCCCCCTGCAGAGTAAAGGAGGGTTGGTTTAGGTGGGGCTGGAGAAGAGCTTGAGAACACAGGAAAAGAGTTTAGTAAGAGCCGGAAGTTTAAAAGAGACATTGCCCGAAAGAGTGGGAGTGATACCAAGAGGCGAATAGCACCTGGATAAAACGTCTGGTTCAACGCTCTGAAGGAAGAAGACTTTACCTGACTACAAGAAGACTTCTAAGACGGACCGTGACAAGGAGCGAGGAACCGCTTACTGGAACATGTGATTCAATCCGGATTCTCACCAGGAGGAGAGAGTGAAGCAACCGGGTTTTACAGTTATCCCACACTCCTAAGAATGCAACAAAGACCCCTACCCTAAAGAGAAACGCACCACGCCACATCGATGAGACTACCTCGGTACCGAGTCCAAGCTAACAGACTGATACATCCGCATGTAGTACCGTGAGTTCAAAGACTGTCATTTCCCAACATTAGGGTTTAGTCCAGGTCTTATGGACTTAGTAGCCGTGCAGCCTGGATAGCAAGGCCAGTCAGGTACCGCATGGATATCTGAGACTAGTCCTTTTCTCAGGGCCATAACCTTGCCAATGAACCAAATACTGTAATGAGTAGCAAACGAAATGAGAATCAACGATTTTGGACTCCTGCCCATTGACTAAGACCTGAGGCAGCAGTAAGGGAAGGGGGGTTCCCGAACCCACATTTTTTTAACAAAGATCTATGGAAAACATTATGAATTTTGTAAGATGCCATTAATGCCAGCTGGAAAGCAACGGGATTAATGAGTGTTGTGATCTTGTACGGACCGATAAATCGAGATCCTAACTTCTGTGAAGGCATCTTAAGCTTAATGTTTCTTGTAGATAACCACAGCAGATCGCCCACACACAGGTCCGGACAAGGCAGTCACACGTTTATACTTAGAACCCATGTCACGCAAATGCTGCTGAAGCCTTCCCCATATAGACGATAATACTGAGACCAATTGGTCCTCCCCAGGTACCCCCGAACAGTGGCCCTCCTGAAACGTACAGAACTGGGGATGCCCGAAGAGTCATGGCGGCAACTATTGATAGTAAATTTGTCAAGAGGAATGAACAAGGACCATTCTTCTTGATTCTAAGAAACAAAACAACGCAAATATTGTTCCAAATTATGATTCACACGTTCTGTTTGCCTTAAACCAAAAGAAGAAAGTGGAAGCTCGCCACGCTGTATGTAGCAGTCTCAGTCCATGAAATAGGAAATGGGTGCGAGATCCTCGGATAAGGCGTCGGCCAGAAAGATAGAAATGAACGAGTGAAGGAATGGCATCTTCCAAGGAGCGATGAGTAAAATAAAAAATCTATGGAAATGACTAAGGGCTTCTATTTGTGCGCCAGAAAGGCGTCAGGTGTTAACATGCTGCAGTTTGTTTTAGTGTTTTTAAAATGCTTTGAATAAAGATTTTTGCTTATACTCATCGCTCCTTGGAAGATGCCGCTCCTTCACTCCTTCAGTTCTGTCTGCCTATTAGACTGAGGGTAGAACGCTGACGAATAAGACAGTTTAATCCCTCAAAGAAAGCAGAAAGCCTCCAAACGTGGTCAATAAACTGAGCTCCTCCATCAGACAATAGTAGAGGGGACTCTATGGAACAATCTCACATACAAACACCTGGGCTATGTTCTTGGCATTAGGTAATGATGGTAAGGCGATAATGTGTCATCTTAGAAAACCCATCCACCACCAGAATGACCGTATTACCAGCAGAGGAAGGAAGATCCATAATAAAGTCCATGGAAATGTCTGTCCAAAGTTGACTAGGGACATTCAAAAGCCGCGAACATCCCGAAGGACAAGAGTGCAATGCCTGGCGCACAGGTGGCACACGCAGACACATAGGACACCACATCCCTCCAGATTCTGGGCCACCAAATGTGATGCAACATGAGATCCAGAGGACCCACACCCCAGGGTGACGACTAAGGACAGAATCATGACGCTTTCCCAGAACCGTAAGACAAAGATTCAGGGGAACAAAACATTTGTTCACCAGAACCCCAGATGGCGCCTCACCGTGAGCCTTAGCAATCTCAGATTCCACGTCACTACTGAGCGCCAACACCACCACTCCCTTCTGAAGAATGGGGAGAGGTTCCTCACAGGGTTCCCCTCCCGAAAAACTGCTGGACAAAGCATTGGCTTTAATGTTGTCATAACCAGGGCGATAAGCAATGAATAAATGAAACCTATTGAAAAATAATGACCATTGAGCTTGTCTTGGTGTAAGACGCTTAGCCGACAGGTTGGTAATTACTGTAACAGGATGGATAGCTCCCTCCAGAAAGTGTCGCCGTTCCTCAAACACTAATGGTTCGCTAGTAATTCCCTGTTACCGATATTGTAATTACATTGAGACAATTGTACCTTGTGTGAATGTGTCTCTGCTTTCGCACTCGTAGAACTGATAGGCTTCTTTCATGTAGTTTGTAGGATTCATATTTGATAATACTTTTCCTCCAATATATCCATAAACACACGCACAGAACTACCAGATCAAAATATTTTGGGAAGGACAGACCCTCCAGTTAAGGATAATAACAGATGAGCAATTGTGGCCCCAGATGATAGCATATAAAATGAGCTGGATAAGGCAATTATTGGAAAATCTGTGGAGCAAAGAAACCAAAACTTGGTGGGATGTAACTAAGCAATCCTATCTAGAAAAACAAATGATACCGAGCGGTTTACAGATAAAAAAATACCTAGCACAACCTACTGACGTTTCATAAAACGTGGCATGGTATTCTGCATGGGTTCATTCAATTGATGCCGTTAATTATGGAATTTGAACAAGTTTCACTGCTTAATATTAAAAAGGACAAATCCCAGCTTATAATGTCTAGCAATAAATTCACACAGAACATAACTGTGGAGACACAGGGGTCAGTGGGTGCTCTCCTGTGGAGACCTGGGGGTCAGTGGGTGCTCTCCTGTGGAGACACGGGGGTCAGTGGGTGCTCTCCTGTGGAGACCTGGGGGTCAGTGGGTGCTCTCCTGTGGAGACCTGGGAGTCAGTGGGTGCTCTCCTGTGGAGACACGGGGGTCAGTGGGTGCTCTCCTGTGGAGACACGGGGCTCAGTGGGTGCTCTCCTGTGGAGACCTGGGAGTCAGTGGGTGTTCTCCTGTGGAGACACGGGAGTCAGTGGGTGCTCTCCTGTGGAGACACGGGGGTCAGTGGGTGCTCTCCTGTGGAACACAGGGGTCAGTGGGTGCTCTCCTGTGGAGACACGGGGGTCAGTGGGTGCTCTCCTGTGGAGACCCGGGGGTCAGTGGGTGCTCTCCTGTGGAGACCCGGGGGTCAGTGGGTGCTCTCCTGTGGAGACCCGGGGGTCAGTGGGTGCTCTCCTGTGGAGACACGGGGGTCAGTGGGTGCTCTCCTGTGGAGACACGGGGGTCAGTGGGTGCTCTCCTGTGGAGACCCGGGGGTCAGTGGGTGCTCTCCTGTGGAGACACGGGGGTCAGTGGGTGCTCTCCTGTGGAGACACGGGGGTCAGTGGGTGCTCTCCTGTGGAGACACGGGGGTCAGTGGGTGCTCTCCTGTGGAGACACAGGGGTCAGTGGGTGCTCTCCTGTGGAGACACGGGGGTCAGTGGGTGCTCTCCTGTGGAGACCCGGGGGTCAGTGGGTGCTCTCCTGTGGAGACACGGGGGTCAGTGGGTGCTCTCCTGTGGAGACACGGGGGTCAGTGGGTGCTCTCCTGTGGAGACACAGGGGTCAGTGGGTGCTCTCCTGTGGAGACACAGGGGTCAGTGGGTGCTCTCCTGTGGAGACACGGTGGTCAGTGGGTGCTCTCCTGTGGAGACACGGGGGTCAGTGGGTGCTCTCCTGTGGAAACCCAGGGGTCAGTGGGTGCTCTCCTGTGGAGACCCGGGGGTCAGTGGGTGCTCTCCTGTCACACTTTAGCGACGCAGCAGCAATCCCACCAGCGATCTGACCTGGTCAGGATCGCTGCTGCGTCGCTACATGGTCGCTGGTGAGCTGTCAAACAAGCAGATCTCACCAGCGACCAGTGACCAGCCCCCAGCCAGCAGCGACGTGGAAGCGACGCTGTGCTTGCAGGAAGCCGGCGTCTGGAAGCTGCGGATACTGGTAACTAAGGTAAACATTGGGTATAGTTACCCGATATTTACCTTAGTTATCAGCGCACACGCTTAGCGCTGGCTCCCTGCACTCGTAGCCACAGCACACATCAGGTTAATAAGCAAACCTTTGCTTATTTACCCGATGTGTCCTCCGGCTACTTGTGCAGGGGGCAGGGAGCCGGCACTGGCAGCGTGAGAGCTGCAGACGCTGGTAACGAAGGTAATTATCGGGTAACCACCTTGATTACCCGATGTTTACCTTGGTTACAGCTTACCGCAGGCTGCCAGACGCCGGCTCCTGCTCCCTGCACATTCAGGATTGTTGCTCTCTTGCTGTCACACACAGCGATGTGTGCTTATCATCGGGAGAGCAACAATAAAAAAATGAACCAGGGCTGTGTGTAATGAGCAGCGATCTCATAACAGGGGCCAGATCACTGCTCAGTGTCACACACAGCGAGATCGCTAATGAGGTCACTGCTGCGTCACAAAAACCGTGACTCAGCAGCGATCTCAGTAGCGATCTTGCTGTGTGTGAAGTACCCCTAAGACTGGATCCATCAGCATCAATCAACAACCTGGTGGCTTAAAGAAATCCCTTTTATAGCCACAGCCTTCCACTTGGATACACTGCGTCCTCATCGATTGGTTGGACAAGATCGCCTCTCCCATTAGATGAATCTCAAGCTGCATGGATAATGTTCATCCAAATGATGTCTACAGAAAGACTGAGGGTATACATGTAGTCTGGAATGCACAGACTAGACAATGACTACTAAGGTAATTACATTAGCAAAACACAACTACAATACAATGATTACTGGAAGGGTCTGGAGAAACAATAGCTAAGCATGACTTAGCACACATAAGAACAATACGTCTGGCTGAATGTTAAGAAACTTTAACCCATGAGAGGCATTGGGTGTCCATGTCGTCACAATGACGAATGGCATAAAAGCCTTAAAAATAAAATGGACCAACTGGAAAAGCAAATTATAGATTACTCGCATGATGAGGACAATCTGTGGAAGACGAGGCAACCATCTTTTCATTCTGGTCCTAAAGCCATTGTTAAATATAGGGGTGATAGGAGACGTTTTGGGAAGCACAGCAGTTATTTTCTCAGACACTGACACATCAGCGGACTCCTCCGAGGAGTCGGATAGCCAGTCATACTCTGCAGGACTGAGGTCATAAGGGCAGAAGAACCCCCAAAAATCGCACCTTCTACAACCAGAGGCATATGGAAAAATCTCCTGTCATAGACAATACTTCTAATCTGGAGTAAGGAGAAAGCATAAGAAATCCCAACCGCAATACAGACAATGGAAGCGGAAGCACTGCGAGAAATGACCATGTCCAGCGTCATCATGTCAGGACCACAGCTCAGTCCACCCTCCAGGGGCTATCTGTCGCTCTGACAAAGGACTTGGATGTCTATGATACCATTTTAGATATGAATAAGTTTGTGCGGATGCCTACCTTGTGTTGTCATTATTTGGATGTGGATCCGATGCTTGAGGATCAGACTGATGGGACGGAGGTCCGCAGGGTGCAACCTGTAGCCAAAATAGGAGACTTCAGAGAACGGTGTGGGATCTTCAACAAGAGACTGGAGAATCAGGAGCACAAGATGTTCATTTGAATAAATATTAGAAAACTAAAAACCCCTATTTTTATCCTGTACATTCACGGCCCTCAGCCTTAGACCTTTTTCAAGAAGTCCTGGAAGACTAAGTGTTAAAACGTAAGAGTACTAGTCGGACTGTCCATTACAATCTCAGTAAAGCAGAGAAAGCTTCTGTGGTGGCAATACAGACTAATCCAGACCTGCTTATTAGACAGGCGGATAGAGGCCGTGACGCTGCTCTTAGGGCTCATGCGCATGTATTTGTCAGCACATGTGCGCGTCAAATCGCTGCAGAAACACTGCATAATGGACGCCGTTTTTCTGTAGAAAAAAAGCTGATTTCCCGCGCTCTGGCTGCTGCCCCCGCCATAGACAGAGGGGAGCTGCATCCATAGCGCACAGAATAATTGACATGCTCATTTTATGAACGCACGGATTTGGGTCAACATTTTAGCACCCAAATCGCTGCGTTCATAAAAGCATCGTGCGCATGTCTCATGCACAATCTACATAGACTGTGCTGGGGACGCAGGACGCATGAATTTATGCT